>NC_058418.1:56938709-56948848 GCF_002201575.2 Neomonachus schauinslandi | reverse complement strand
AGCCCCACGTTGGGCTCCACGCTCAGCGGGGCGTCTGCTTCCGATTCCTTTCCCCCCTCCCCCCCCCCCTCTTGTGCTCCCCCCCCCCCGAGCTCCCCCTCTAAAATGAAATAAATAAAAAATAAATATTTTTTTAAGATTTTATTTCTTTGAGAGAGAGAGAGATAGCAAGAGAGAGCACGAGTGGAGAGGAGAGGGAGAAGCAGGCTCCCCGCTGAGCAGGGAGCCCAATGCGGAACTCAATCCCAGGACCCTGGGATTGTGACCTAGGCTGAAGGCAGTGGCTTAACCGACTCAGCCACTTAGGCACCCCCCCAAATAAATATATTTTTAAAAAGATTCGTTGTTGTGGGTTGAGTAGTGTCCACCTGGACCCTCAGAATGACTTTATTTGGAAATAGGATCTTTGCAAATGTAATTAGCTAGGTTAGGATGAGGTTATATTGGATGAGGGGAGGCTGTAAATCCAGGGACTAGTGTCCCTATAAGAGCAACACGTGAAGACACAGAGAACACCGGGGCCATACACGGGAACATGGGGGCAGACCAGAGCCATGTGTCTACAAGCCGAGGAACTCACAGGGACGCTGGGAGCCCTGCGATCCGGGCGAGGCAGGAAAGACCCTCCCCTAGAGCTTCCAGAGGAAACACAGCCCTGCCAACACCTTGATCCTGATTTGTGGCCCCCAGAGCTGTGAGAGAATAGATTTCTGTTGTTTTAAGCTCCCAGTTTGTGATGCTCTGTTCTGGCAGCACCAGGAAACAAGGACTCCTGGTTATCTTGAAATCCCCACTGAACTGGACATCTCGTATTTTTATTTGCGAAATCTGACAACCTACTCAAGAATCACTCGGAGGAGCCGTGGAAACGGCCAGGTCAGTTTCCCGGATCTGCCAGAGCGCTCTTGCCCACTGGTGCCGTGGCCACGGCATCCGCTCAGAGGATGCTGGGCGCCTGGCGAGCTGTCCTGTCTCCATCCCTTCCACCGCCGCCTGCACCGCCACCATCACCTCCCCTCCCCTTGATTAGACTACGGTGGGGCTGTCTGCCCCGCGCTCGACCAGCCACGGCTTCTTGTGCACCTGGCCTCCGACCGCAGCGGTGGGGAGAGGCGCACCAGCCCCTCGCTCATACGCTGGATTGCTTACGACCCGTGCAGACACTTACCTGGCTCCGGAGGACTGACCTCACCCCACCACTGCCCTCCCCTCCCAGAAGCTAAAGCCACCCAACTTAACATTTCTCACAAACCCTAACGCAAATAAAAATACGAGATGTCCAGTTTAGTGGGGAGCGGGAGGGGACAGATGCAGTTGGATTTATCAGACTGAGGAATGCGATAAGACAGATGAATCAGGAGACTTTCCCTGACACCCATGTCACGGACAGAATACCCATCCAGCTACTGAAGAACATGCCACAGTGACTTTTGCTTCTGGTCCCCCCTCGAGGAGTAAAATGCAAGCTTCCTCTTGCCAGTCGTCCGAAGGGTGGTTGCTGCCACTCGCAGAGGACTTCTTGGCATGTCCAAGGCCCTGCCGTGGAGACCAGACATGGCTGCAGAGGGTAAGGAGTGCCCCGCACTGAGCTCAGCCGGCAGCTGGATAAATGTGCAGACGTCCGTGGTCGGTCTGCCCCGGGGAGGGCTTCCTCATATCTAATTGCCCGGCGATTATGGGACCACCCACCATCCTCAATTACCCTCCATTTGCTAAGCCCTGGCCTCGGAGCACGCTGTGATAGATTCAAAAGGAGGAATGTGCCGGTCTGGAACAGGATTCCTGGCGTCTCGTCTCTTCTAGACCTCCGTGAGGGCCTGGCTGGCTGCAGCCACCCCACCCCCAGCCCCGTCCGTCGCCTGATTCCACAGCTCCAAGTGACCAGGCAGACGCCATCAGCACCATGGCCTCGGCCCCAGGAAGCTTACCGGCTTTCCCGCGGCATCGGCGCCCCAAAGTAGAGATGCCAGGGGGTCCACTGTGCCTTCCTGGGATGGCCCCAAACTGGCAGAAGCCAAATTCAAGTTCATCCCTTGGAAATGGTAAACAATTGTCACACATCCCAACAGGGCATGCCCCTCCCCAGGCGGCAGAGAGCAGGGGGCTCCACGTGCTCACGAGAGGAGATGCTGATGGCGTTGTGAAAACAAGCTGGGGACTGATGTGTAGACGTGCTGGTTAATCTTACCTGTGAAGCCGCCCAGGCTCGGACGCCCAGACCCCTGGTGAAACGGGCATGTTCTGGGCCTGTCTGGAAGAGACCAGCATTTGCGTCGGTGCGTGGAGTAAAGCAGAGGGCCCCCCAGTGCCTCGGGCATCACCCGATCTGCTGAGACCCAAGGAGAATGGAGAGTTGGAGGAAGGGGGAATGTGTCCTCTCTGAGCTGGGATGTCCATCTCCTGCCTTCCTTCAGACACCGGCATTCCTGGTTCTCGGGCTTTCAGATTCAGATGGGGACTCACACCAGAGGCTCCCCTGATTTGCTGGGCATGTGTACAACTCTAAGGCTGAACAGGAACCTTCTGTGATCCTAAATCATCCCTAAATCCTGTTGGATGTACCACCTTATTTCTAATCTGGGGCCAACAGACTTTAATGATGTCCGAGACGAGAGCACAAACCCTTCCCAGGGAACGATACCACAGGTGCTCCATCCTCAGCCCTTTGCAGAGAGGTGTCCTGGCACGTCGGAAGCTCGTACACGGCTGAGGCCCCCTCAGCGGTTCTCGAGCAGGGGGATTCAGCTCCCACCCACCCGGCCTGGAGTCCTGACCACCGCACCCTCTGCACGTGAGCAGTGACACGGAAGGTATTCCCAAAGGCGGAGGGTCGTCGAAGGGCTGTGGTTTGCACAGTGTCAAGCTCCCAAACACCAGAAGAGCTGGTGAAGCCAGATCCTGAAATCTCCTCCACCAGGAACAGCAAGTCACCTCCCAGACAGGTGTGGAGGGTACCCTGGTCTTCCGGCACCATGCTGGTGCTCACAGCTGTCAGAGATGTGGCCTGGACTTGAATCTGTGCCCACTTTGGAGAAAAGCTCAGATCTGTTGATTTAAAAAATCATCATCATCATCATCATCTTCCCCATTGATCTAATCTCTAGAGGAAGTTGGGAAGAGCGTTTTCAAAGCTGCCCATGTGGGTGGAGCTCACTGAGAGTGGTTTTCCTTGAAGGGCTCTGACTTTCGGTTTTTGAAGCTGTCAAGAGGCTTCCCCTTTGCGCTTTAACAGCAACAGACTCTGAGCTGCTGAGACTTAGCCCAGAATGGGATGTGTGCCTCACTCATTGAGAGACAAGAGTGAACCCCATGAGGATGGTGGGTCCCTAAGGCACCCGTGGATTTTGCAGACTCCTGTTTTCCCCTTGAGTCTTCTGTCAAGTTCATTGGCTGGGTTTCTTCGACCTTTCCACGAAGTTTTTTGCACAAGCTCAGCAGGTGCCTCCAGGCCCAGGACAGCTGTGCATGCCCCAGAGACAGACCACACTCCCGGCCCTGCTCTGTGCATCCGTGGGGCCACCGGCCTTATTCTTCAGCAGAGCTAATCGGGACCTGCAGGAGGCTCGCAGGAAGGTGGTGCCTCCAGAAACAAGAGGCTTTTGAAGCATAAGGTGAACGAGCCTGGCTGTGGTTTACATTCTTTACCTTAATTTTAACAACAGTTTCAACCCCCTTGAAAATTGCTCCTCTGGAATAATAAACAGAGGGCACATTGAGTCGTGGGCTGATCTGCAGTGCCGGTCATGGATGGGGATATCCCAGCTGAGCTTTGGAGGCCTCACGGTAGCTGGGCTAAGGTTCGTGTGCCTGAGGGGGGCACCCCACTCCACCAGCCCCCATTTTGGGAGGTGCGGTGGGATTGGTGTGGCAACATGAGGTTTTGGGTTACACATGAGCAAGTGAAATCGTACATAATTAATAGAGGTAGAGAGTTACAGAGGAAAGGGGGGCCCGTGTCTGCCTGTCTGCCCATCACTCCTCATGCCAGCCTGGGTGCCTTGCAGGCTCATTCATCTCTGGTTAGAGATCTAAAGTTAGTGGAGGGCCCATGGGCAAGAGGGAGACATGAGATCTTGGCCCTGAGAAATGGAGTGACCGTGGGGTGTTTATTAAGCGCCTACTATGTGCTAGGCTCTGTTCTAGGCACTGAACAGACATTCAAAGGAAACACACCCGTTAGAGCCTTTCCATCCGAAATGTGGTCCAGCAGCCTCAGCATCCTCTGGGAGGGGGCTAGACTGGCAGAGTCCCAGGCCCGCCCCCGGTGGGCCGGCCCACGACCCGGGTTTGAGGACCACTGTTCTAGAAAATGAAAGGAAGAAGCAGAACAAAAAACAAACAAACAAACAAACAAAAAAATGAAAGGAAGAAGCAGAACAAAATCCTCTCTTTCCTATGAGACCGAGACTCCCCCGAGGATGTGAACTCTGCCCGTCTGGCTCACCGCCGTGTCTTCTGCACATAACGTGCGTGGGGCCTGGAACCTAGTAGGTCTTAACAGACACTTGGTGGCTGAAAGCCGTGGCCCAGGTCCTCAGTTGAAATGGACAAACAGTTTCTCAGTGGGTGGGTCACACCCCAGGAGCCTCCAGCAGCCAGGCCAAATCTGAACCTGCGACCTAGCGGAATATTCCACCGCCCACATCCGCCCGCCTCCCTTGCCAGTAAAAGCCAGTTTGTAAAATTACCCCACCGCCAGGCAGACAAGCAGAGGGATTGTTGGCGGCCCCTGTGCGCAAACACAGCTTGAAATACCTGCTTCTCAAGGATCCGGGAAGGGCAGTCTCCCCACGGTAGGCTGCGTCTTCCCCCGCCCATGCTGCCCCCACCCCCCAGTGGAGGTTTCTAAACAAGCGGCTGGCCCACGGCGTCCGGGAAAGCAGAGGCATTTCTTCTCTCTGGGCGTGAGGCTCCTGCTGCCCAAGGAGCATCCTGACCCTTCGGAAAAGGGTTTCTGGCAGAGTCGTTAGGCTTCGCACTAGACGCACAATGAAAACACTGGTCTCGGTGTGGGACAGGCACTGTCCCCTTCACAGGGAGCCTCGTCTCCTCCTTATGAACTGGAAGCGGTGACAGTACCCGGGTTAGGGGCTGCACGGACGACCCAGGGAGGACCTGGACAGGGAACACTGAGCTCGGTGTCCAGCACACACACCTGCTTGTCACGTGCTCACCACCAGCACGTCTACTGCCCTGCTCCCACACACACCCGTCAGGCGGCAGCCACAGTAACCCCCATTTCCAAGGGAGGCTCGGAGAAGGAATGAACTTGTCCAGAGACACACAGCTTTCAGACTGATGGAATCAAAGCCTAGCCTCCTGGGCACTCTGACTCTATCTGACCAGGCTGATGGAATCAAAGCCTAGCCTCCTGGGCACTCTGACTCTATCTGACCAGGCTGATGGAATCAAAGCCTAGCCTCCTGGGCACTCTGACTCTATCTGACCAGACCCTTCATCTCCAGCACACCAGTTACTGGGGGTACAAGCTTCATGAGGATCCAATGAAGGGGTGGCTGCTGAGTCCTGCCTGGCCCTTATTCAGGCTCAGGGGATGTGAACACTTACCGTACCGCGCCCAGGACAGGGTCTCTCAAACCACTGAACCTCAGGACTCTGCCCTCTTAAAACTTGTTGAGGATCCCAAAGAATTTGCTTATGTGGCTTCTGTCTATTGGTATTTACAGAATCTGACATTAAAACTGGTAAAATTTTAAAATATTGCATCCATTGGGGCACCTGGTTGGCTGAGTCGGTTAAGCATCTGACTTTGGCTCAGGTCATGATCTCAGGGTCCTGGGATCGAGCCCCACGTCAGGCTCTGCCCTCAGCCCCTCCCGCCGCTTGTACACGCACACGAGCATGCTCTCTCTCAAATAAATAAAATCTTTAAAAAGTAAAATAAAATATGGAACCCATTAAGTCATAATCAAGAACAAAAGTGAACCTGTGATATTTGTGAATATTAACATAAGTAACATATTTTAGAAAAGTAATTAGATTTTGCAAAATAAAAAGTAGTGAGAGGATTCACATTATTTCACATTTTTCAAATCCATTTACTGTCTGGCTTAGTAGGAAATTGTTGGATTCTCTCATCTGCTACAACGTTCGAAAACTGACATTTGCTAATATTACCACTGATCTCATCAGAAAAATCTTCTGAGTACTGAGAAGAGGTCAAGCTCACCATGACAGATACAAGTTTTCCAAAATTCTAATTCTTGCTTAAAAGTTCGAATTTTTCCTAAAAGTAACAGGCTCACTGTTCTTTCTCAAGAAAAATGTCTAAGGATGCTGGTTTGAATGACCATAGTCTGTCTGTCAATCACTCTCTTCGTAAAGTATTCCATGAAAGAAGTAGGTGGTTCAGCTCGTAACTTGATGGCTCAAGTGCTTTTCCTCCAAATCCCAGACACTGGGTGTGGCTGTCAGGGATCGAATGGCAGGTGACGGGCCCTCGGTGTAGCTCCCATTTCATCAACCTGAATATTAAGAAGACATATACTTGAGGGTCAAGATTGAGCAATATGAACAATCTCGCCACCTCACCGAGGACATTCCTAAGTGAAGCACTTGTTGCAGCCACACAGCAGTGGGAAAAGGGGCCCCCTGGGAAGTGCACTCTGGTACCACTGCCTTGATCCACACGGAGCCCCTAGCACTTTGCCCACCCTTGATTCTGAACAATCGGTGCAAATATCAACACTGGACAAGGCGAGTAACATGTTAGTATTATGAAGATGGTGTGACCTCATAGATCCCCTCAAGGTGTCCTCACAATCCCCAGGGTCCAAGTGCATGATGGCAGAGCCGGGTTATAAGTTCCAGAATCGGGTTGATGTCTGTTTTCTTCGACTCTGTGTTTAATGAAGAATGGGGGAAGGAAGGCAGGCTGGAATGCAATAGAATGGGATATTGTAAGACAATAGAGTGACCTCAGATTTAAGTCCCAGACCAGCCCCAAGACCCCGGAAACCCTTCCATCTGGGGGCAGTGTGGGAGGGGTCGCTGTGGCCTCTGAATGGGCTCTGGTCTCTGCAGGCATCTGTGTGCCTGTTCCTTTGACACGGAATCTCAAGGGGATTCCGGAACTGTCCAGAACATTTAATATCCTCCCCTTGAATTTAGATGTCAGCATTGCTGTGATTTGACTGTCAGCTCCTACGTCAGTCCTGCTCTGACCAGGAAAACAGCATCCTTCAGAGGCACCCGAAGCGGGCGTTGGGGGCAGCTGGGTTTACAGAACGCAGGGAGGGTTTGAGGGAGCCAACAAAGAACCGGGGAGAGCAGGGAGTCATAGCCAGCTGGGTCAGACAGGGCAAGGGGAGAGAGCTGGGGAGAGCTACCACGAGGCATCCCGGCCGCCCCTGCTCCCCGAGCCAGGCTGCTTCTGGTGTGTCCTGCTGGCCAATCCCAGCAGGAACTGGGAAGCAGGAAGTCCACACAGGGCAGCCTCCCAGGGCCCAGAGTGGCGTCAGGAACGGGTCTGGAGGGATAACTAGAGAGCAGCCAGCACAGCTTCCCGCTAATGTGGTCAAAGTACAGCACACTGTCATCTCAGTCTTCAGGGGCTCCTGGTGACCGGCCTGCCATCTCTCAGCCCTACGTGCCACCCGGCCCGAGCATGGCAGCGGGCTCTGCGGGCCTCTTGCTGCTAGCAGGCTCCTCCAGCCCTTTCACCCAAGCCGGTCCCCTGACCCTCCCTCAGACCCCTCGTGGACATCCCGGTGGTGTGCTATTGGCCTCTCCTTATTGTGCCATGACTCACTATTATCAGCCCGTCACGATGTACCAAGCATGGTACCAGCTAACTGCCCTGTGTGGGAGCTCCTGTTATCTCTCCAGCTTGTGCACAGGGAAATCAGGGATCTGAGGGGTAAAGCAGGCAGCCTTAGGAACTGCAATGGACAGCTGGGCCAAGAGAAGCAAACCCACGCGGCCAAGGCCCCTTGCCAGTGCCTTGTCCAGCATGGCGGAGGCTGAAGGACGCTGCGCCGTCTACAGAGCCCCAGATTCCAGTTCCAACCTTGGGCGACTCGCTGTATGTGTATCTCAGTCTCCTGGTGTGTAAGATGGGGAGCCCTTCTAGGTAGTGCTAAGACTTCTTCCAGCCCAAGCAGTACCCGGGCCCAGTGGGGGTTGTGGACGCCATGGCCTTTGCCTTCTAGATTTGCACACGCCCCCAGAACCACATCCGTGCTGTCAGATTTTGTGAACAAACAATTCAATTCTCATTGGCCCCATACACTTGTTGGGATCAGCAGATGTAAAATTCTGACATCGCACTTAGAAAACTTCCTCCATCTGGATTTCTGCAACCCACAGGGAATCATTTGCCAAACACATGTTTTATCAAATATGGACCCACTTCACTGTGCCTTGAGGAGCTGATAAAATCCACCTTTTCCCCGATCATGTGAATTCTGCCGTACGTGCTTTCCGTCTGGGAAGCGATGCAAGGCCACGTGGAGTGAAGAGAGGCCCTTGCTTCCAGGCACCACGTGGTGGGGTGGTGCTGGGGGAAAGGCAGAGAACACACGAGGCCACGCTTTACTAAAAATAGAGACGCGTAACATGTGGTGTTCATAGGACGCACCACGGGGTCAGTGGTATAATGGAAAATAATTCGTTTCTAACTTCAGGGCCAAGTGGCGCTGTCGGGAGGAGTGTGTACATGTGTGTCCCCTGCTCACGCTCTGGAGAACGTTCGAGGGAATTAGGGACAGCTGACACTGGTGTGGCTAATGAGTTTAGGAAGGCTTTTCAGGGAGCAGAGTAATGACAGGCGTAAACACTATTGCACAACTGCTCCACACAAAGTGTTAAAATGCCAACTTCCTCGGAAACACAACTTGTTGAAGAAAAAAAAACTAATTTTCTAAACTCATGGTAAAATACACATGACATAAAATCTGCTTTAACCATGTTTTGGTGTCTGGTTCTGTGGCATCGAGCACATCCATGCTGTGCGACATCACCGCCCAGGACCTGTCCAGAGCTTTCTCACCCTCCCGAGCTGGAGCTGCCCCGTTGCACACTGAGTCCCCTCCCCCCACCCCCACCAGCTGCTTCGCGCCTCTGGGATCTGACTGCTCTAGGAGCTTCGTGTCAAGGGAATCATAGGGGGTCGGTCTTTTTGCGACTGGCTTTTTTCCCTGAGCATCCCCTCTTCCAGGTACCCCCATGCTGTAGGGCATGCCAGTACCATCCATTCTTTCTTGAGGCCGAATCTGTCGTGTGGGTGGACGTCATTTTGTGTATCCATCATCTGCCCCTGGACCCCACCGCTGGGCTGTTGTGAGCGATGCCGCTGTGAACAACTTGGAACAGTAGGTGCTCCTAGGCTGGTCGGGTAATCACTAGCTTACTAAACTGCATGGCACAGTGACCTCAATTTCAAGGGAGGAATCAAGGTAAAAAGGAAATCTCATGGCCTCTGAAGCCAAAACAGACCTGGTTTCAAATGCTTGACTAGCGTGCTACGATTCCAAGCCTCACTTGCTCGTCTATGAAATGGGAACTGTTGTGGGGACCACAGGTTGCTGTCCCAGCATCCACACCCTCCTGGTTCCTGAGAGAACCCGGCGGTTTTCAGCGTTTCCCCCCGCTCCCAGGGGACCTGCGGGAGCTGAGAACACCCATGGACCCCCCACCCCCGTGGAGCCCACGGGGTCATGTGGCACAGCGAGCTCCTCCCCCTTGCCAATGATTTGTTAGGGGACCCAGGCTTCAGCCAATCAGGTCCTGGCGGCCCCCTGGCAACTGTTGCTAGGTTGGGGCAGGCTGTACCTGAGTGGCTCCGTCAGGCATTGGAAGGACTGGTTGGGGGAAAGACGGGGTCCCTTCTGCCTGGTGCTGCTGACAGCCATCCTGCCACCACCAGGGCAGCTGGCGCGGGGACAGAGCCCAGGCCAGAGGATGGCAGAGAGACAGAGCTGGAGTGCCGTTTACACCCCTGCCCGCGTGCACGCGCGTGCACACACACAGACCTCGTCCCACTCAGGGACACACACACACACACACACCTCGTCACACTCAGGGACACACACACAGACCTCGTCACACTCACGGACACACAGACATGCACACACACGCACCTCGTCACACTCGCTGACACAGACATGCACACACACACA
>NC_058418.1:56813672-56938309 GCF_002201575.2 Neomonachus schauinslandi | reverse complement strand
ACACACACAGACCTCGTCACACTCACCAACACACACACACACAGACCTAGTCACACTCACGGACACACAGACATGCACATACATGCACAGACCTCGTCACACTTAGGGACACACACACACACGACCTCGTCACACTCACAGACACACAGACATGCACACAGTGTATCTATGGACTTTGAATCAGAATGTTAAAATAAAACAGATCCCTTTATATAACAGTGATCTTACCTGATATTTAACAGGTGATGAGATAAAGCCCCAGAGAACTGAATTTACTTGCCCCAGGTCCAGGAGGAGGGCTGTACAAAGTCAAGACCACCATTCAAATGCCCTGAAACTAACTTGGCTGCCCCTGCATTATGCTGTGTTCACACACAAGGGGTGCACGCTGCCCCCAGCACACACACACACAGACACACTCAGTTGGGCTCAGAAGCATTGCCCCCCACCGTACCAGCAGATCTCAGTGGCGATTCACAGCTCTGTGTCAGGACGGCTCAGTGGCCAGGCTTTCGAATATTGCTTGATACAGAAATGTATTACAGAAAGAGAAACCTGTACACAACACTTTCTGTCCTCGGTATTACTCCTGATTCTGAAATAAGACATTAGAAGTGGGCCCAGACTGAGAAGTAACACGGTGCCGGGGGGTTGCAGAGAATGCGGGCCCGTAGGTCGGTGAGGATGGAGCTTCGCCCACTCTCAGTGGAGTGAGCCTTCCAGGGCCACGGGGGAAACCTGAGTGGCATCTGCAAATCAGCCAACGGGGCCGTGTGCCACATCCTGACCATTGTGTCACAGCTCTGTAGGCGAACCCCTTGTTCGGGAAACATACACAGTAGCGTTCAGTGGTAGAAGTGGATCTTGTCTGTGACCTTCTCTGCACGTGTCTCTGTGCGGTGTGGCCGGGGTGGGGGGTGGTGGTCAAGATTCACATGTGGGCAATTGAAGTGGAGGGTATCTTGAGAATTTTTGTGCTCCTCTTCTGTAAGTCTGAAGCCACGTCCAAAACAGAGGGTATATGCTCTCAAGGGACACCTGTGGAGAAAACAGACCACAAACTCAGGAAGGGGAATGAGGTGGGAAGGCGTGGCGGGGCTGGTCCACAGCCGGCCTCCCGGCTTCAATCAGAGCCCGCGAGTCCAGGAGCGCACCTGCAGCACCGTCCCCACGACACGGTCCGCTGTGGAAGCCCCCAGGCCCGCACTAAGTGTCCTGCTAGAAAGCGTGAGGCGCCCCTCCTGCCATATCAGCTAGTGGCCATGGGCCAGGAATAGTTGGGATGCCCTGCACATGCTGACAGATCGGAGAACACGTACATGTGAAGTGTGTGTCAGTCGGATGTCATGACACAGGCAGAGACGTAGGGCACACATGCAAGAGTACAGCGGGGTCCCATGGTTGATCTTTAAATCAAGATTTCATGGCTTATACACCATGGTCGCGGCTGAAATATTCCTCACGTGTAGCCTCCCCCCACATTTCACATAAAACACATGATATCGTGCAGTTTTAGCTGACTGCCTGTAAGATACACCAACATGATCTCGAAGGTAACCTGGGGGTCGCCACCAGCAGAGCCCGCTTGCACTGAGCATGTCCTCAGGGCCAGGTGCTGTGCTGAGTACTATTACCTCCCTGCAGAGGGGGACCCCCGGGACACGGGGAGCACCCCCAGCCACCCCCCCTCAGCTCACTCTGGGATGCACCGCAGAACCAGGATAGAAGCGTCCTTTGACTCTAGAGGCTGTGACCTCAACGTGACGTGGCTATCACCGCCTCAGCCTGTCACATGGCTCTCACCATTAGTTTCCGTCTCCACTGCACTTGGCACTGAGTGCAACCCAGTTAGATGCAACCTCAGATCCCTTTGTTCTGTTCTCCCGTGGTGATGGGCCTTGGCATCTGGACGGTCCAGTTCCACCACTTGCAAAGCCATCTTAGCTGCAAGGAGCCACCAGGAGCCGGAACGACCGCTTCTGTCAGTCTTCCCCTTTGCCCAAAGCCATAGAAGGAAGACCTCGGGTGGGGAGGGACAATACATCCGCTCGAAATACACGGGCGGCTGGCACATCAGACTCAAGCACGGCGCTTTTAGATAAGGGGCAACATAAAACTGCCTGTTGGCCAGATTCCAAAATGACTGTCAAATTCACATGGTAATTAGCATTGTCATTTCTCTGCTGAGCTTCACTCTTGGAGGTTTAAAAAATGAGAATGCCAGTTGAGGTATGCTTGGGAACCAAAGAAAGAACACAATGCTTTTCCACATTGTCAAACGCCAACACCCTCTCTCACGCGAGTGCGGCCTGCTGAGCGCAGAGCCCGGCTCTCTGCGCTGTCGCTGGTGGGTCCTGTCGCTGCCCGGAAGGACACTCTGTCTCCCTGCCCTCGTCCCTGGCCACGCGGGCCCATGCTCCCAGACCCAAGCCAAGGTCGCTTCCTCCCTGCAGGCTCCCTCCCGCGTGCAGACAGCGCTGTCCATGGTGACCGCGGTGCCCGGCGAGCAATGCGTTGGATGATTTCCCCGCCTCCTGCCGTCTCCGCTGCACCCCTTGCCTGCTGGCGCCCTGTGGGTAGACGCGGGTAATGTGGAGGACGGGCCTGCTGTTTGTTTCCTGATCACCCACGCATTTTGTACTTCTGCCAAAAATAAAAGTGGGCAATATTATACAGACATTTGGCAACTACATGTCACCTCGCTTGCAAGCTCCGATAGATGTGAAGTGGATCCGGGCTGGACTGGGCTGCAAGAATGGTGGGCGGCCCGGGGGTCTGCAGGGATGGCAGACGGCAGCCATGGTGTCTTGCTCTTCACACCTGTTTCTCTGCAGCGAGGACGGCAATCCCACCTTTAAACTCCTGTTCCCGACCTCCCGCACCCCCACTTGCCCAGACCTGGGGTGATTTAAGCCACTGCCTCTCCCAGGGCAACCTGCATAAAAATTACCCGGGGGTCTGGCTGCCATGGAGTTTCCGAGTCAGTGAGGCTCTGCAATTCTAACCAGCTCCCAGGGGGTGTCTGAGGACCACGTGTTAGGTAGCAAGATTTTAAAGTAAATGAATAAAGTAAGAGGCCAATACCTTCTAATGGTAAAAGTGATCTGTCTGCCCCTGGACTCTAAAAACTGGAGGCGGCGAAGGGCCAGTCACTGACCCCCTGACAGTCCAGCCGGTACATCTCTCTCCCTCTAGGATTCTGCTCACGTCATGCTCTGACCCATCTGCGGCCTTGCTCTCTGGGGCTGGATGCCTCTGCTCCGTCCTCCCGGTCACCCTTTTGTCCTTTTCTCCTTCCTGTCTTCCTGGGAGCAGGTCCCACAGACTCTGTTGGTGGCCCCTGCACTCTGGCCTCAGGCTGAGGTCGGCCAGTGGGGACACTAGTGGGACATGGGAGATAGGGAGGCACAGGGTGCACCTGCCTTCTGGAGTACCCGGCACCTGGGAGAGCCCGAGGAAGGAGAGAAGTTGCTGTTATTATAACTCTTTGTTCCTTTTATTTAATTTTCCTTATTTTTATTGTATTTTACGTCTTATTTTTACTAGACCTGGTAAGCTCTAGCTCAGGTGTCTCCTCCAAGAAGCCATCTTGGATTACCTGAACCTTCATTCACATCCTCATCCTTTAAACTCACCGGACAAATAACTTAGCTCCTTATTGGGAGCCATCTTCTCTCTTTCTGTCCAGTCGCTCCTGAGGGTCAGTCTGGAAACCTCAGTTCCCTCTCTGGGTCGGGACGCCTCCCATCTCCCTCTGTGCCCAGCACCACCTGGACCCCACTGTGCCCATGTGACAAAACGCATCTGCAACTGACAAAGCAGCGAAATAATCTGGGCACGATCCATCCTTCCGTGTGTGTTCCCTCTCAGTAATTAGCGAGTACTTGGGGAAATGTCTGAAAACAACATAACGTTTAAAAACTGAGATATCCCGTACATACCACACAGTTCACCCACTGGAAGTGTATGGTCCAGTGGCGTTGAGGATGCTCACAGAGCCGGGCAGCCGTCCCCACAACTCACTTCAGAGCATTTCTGGCGTCTCCAAAGGAAAGCCCGCACCTGCTGGTGGCCATCCTGACCCCGCGCTTTGCTTCCGGGGATCGATTTAAGACGCGAAGCAGGAAAAGTACATCACCCATGTAAATCTCCGAAGACACGGTTCTGTTTGCCTTGCCTGCAGTTCTGATGACACTGCTCGCTGGCTGTGTTTCAGGAGAACTGAATTTGGAGGTCATGAAAACGCACCTGGGTCTCCGAGCACATTCGAGTGCACCTGCCTCCTGGCACACCTGAGTTCAGAAGCCTGGGCCTTCCACTAGAGGGCGGGCATCACAGGTGCCTGCTGCTCGCCCGGGCCCCTCCCAGGTGTTCTCACCTCACCCCTGGCCAAGGGAAGAGCTGGTTCCCGCCGGTCTGGGGTCGGGCCGGAGCTCGCTCTGCCTCCCTTGTTTAACCCGGCTGGGGGAGCTTTCGTTTCCGAGCCAATTGCAGACTTGACGAATTCGAAAGGTGAGGTGTGGGCACAAAGAAAATACTGTGCGCAGGGGGGTGGTTGGTGACCATCATAATGCTGCCATTGATTGAATATTTGCAGTGGGCATGGCATGGCACCAAGAGCCTTACATGCACGTCTGATTCAATCCCCACAACGCCCTGATGAGATGGACCTTCTTCTTTTGCCCACTTTACTGATAAGGAAGCTTACAGAAGCTGATTTAATAACTTGCCCAGATGATCTGTCCTGATCGTAGGACCGGTATCATGATCTGTTTGGACGGAGGGAGAGGCCAGTCTGAACTGAGTGACCTCCTGCCAACCTCCAACCATCCAAGGTTCACAAACCTTGAGAACTCCAGCTTCCACAAAACCGGAAATCGAAGGATGTCCCTCATGTGAAAACATCGGGCCCTTTTATACCAAACAAACAAGGGAGGTGTGCAGTTGGGGGAGTGGAAAGAGCCTATTTTTGATATAAATCTGAAATGTCTGGCAATGTGTGCCAGGAAATGAGAGCTCTAGATCTCAGGAGATGTGTCCTCGATCAGCCTTGATGAGCATGACCCCAGAAATGGCCAAGTCCTTACTGTCCTACATTCCAACCTGATGGTGCCCACCTGAGGATCCCAGCTGTCCCCAGGTTTACTGTTGGGGCCAGAAGCAGCCAGCAGTGCTCCCTCTCGGGCCCAGGCCCCTTTGCTATGGAATTCATAATATTAATTTTGAAGTTGTTGATGTGGTTTGTGGCAGCGTCCCATGGGCTCCCGAGCGCCAAGCCTACGGGCAGCAGGTGGGACTCCAGATGCAGAAGGGAAGGGGAAGGAAAGCCTCTTCTCGCTTGAAATGGGCTGCCCTTCATTTTCACGGTGGCGATTCACGCTGAGCTGCAAAATCTCTGCTGGGGTCGTGGTCTTGATCTACATCCACACCCACACCCTGAGTTGCCTTCACTCTCCATTTATCTACAGCATCTCTGTCCTTCATGGCGTCCCTCCCCTCGAGGTGTACAGATCACCTGTGGAGTCTCAGAGGCTCCGGATGGTAGGACCAGATACAGCCCACCTTCCAGGCCACCTTCCACCACCAGGTAATTTTATCTTCAGGGAAGAAAATGGAAGTCGTGGGTAAGCGCTCCCGAGAACGTGTAAGATTCAAGTACGCAGAAGAGGGGAAAGTCATTACCAGAGGGAACATGAAGGGGTCCGCTGCTGTGGAAAACAGCCTGGCAGCTCCCCAAACTCAGGGTCACCATGCGGCCCGGCAGCCCCGCCCTCCCTCGTGGGCTCCCTCCCAGGTCCAGACCCCAGGCGCGGGCGTTTTCAATCCATGCTCAGTGAGGACTCTCTGTGGGCACCATTTCAACCAGCCCGAGCCATCCCATCATGACAGGTGACCCAAGGATGGGTTCCCACAGGATCGGGGCCTGTCTCTACCACAGGAAACTCACCCATTCAGAAACTCAAGTAGACCCAAACCCGTATTTCAGCCCAGCTTCCCTGGGGCGCCGGCTGCTGGAGGGGCCGGTGTCCTCAGGCCTGAACGAGGGGCTGAGTGAAGGGCCATCATTATGGCAAGAGGCTGACCACCAGGTCCGCACGGGTCCGCATGGCATTCCTGACCAGTCCCCTGATGGGAAGCTGTCGGGCAACATAGGGTGAGCCCAGGCAGCGCACCCGTGTGGCGGGGCTGCTGGACCTCCCAGCCTCGGACACAGTGTTGGCGCCAGGAGGCCCTGGACCTCAGACCTGACTCCTCGGCTGTGTGGCGTGGACAGGTCTCATGACCTCTCTGAGCTCCGTGGTTCTCAACTGCACAAAGGGGTTTATGACACCTTCAAAGAGCTGCCATGAGGGTCACATGAGCAGGTAGATGGAGAATAAAGGAAGGAGCGATGTGTTTGCCCTGTGCGTCAGGGGGTCATACGCATGCACACACACTGACATGCACACTCAGGGGCTGGTCATTAAGGTCCCGCTACATGCCTGGTGTCACCCTGGGGATGAAGAAGTGGATGCAGTCCCCTGCCCTCAAGTTGGGGAGTGCCTCCTGCTGGTCACGAAGAGCCTTCTTGTTCCCTTACAAATAATTTTGCGAATGTCTTGACAAAACACCTCTCTCGTGGGATTTCCGAAGTTATCAAACCTGGAGCTGCAAATAGCCAAGAGCTCCACTGGTGTGCGGTGCGCATCTCCTGTCCCCTTTGTTCGATCGTCCTGCTCCGCGGGAAGGGACTGTCGCAGGGAAGGGGCTTTTGCCAAGTTGTGGAGGTCCCTTTTTTCCCTTGGTCCGGATCTCTTGGAAGGCGGTGAGTGCCCAGCTGCATCTGGGCCACCTTGCCCAGGAGAAGGGTTTGGGGGCCGCGTCCCTGGCTATTTTCATGATGCCCCCCACCCCCATCGTCAACAGTGTGTTCAGGGTAGTTTTCTTCCCATGAGCCTTGCCTGCCAAGCAAGGGCCCAGGGAAAGCCAGGCATGGTGAGGAGACAGCACGGGGCTGGCCAAATCATTAGCTGCTTCCGTGCACAATCAATCTGTCAGCAGCAGCAAGGGGCCATGAGCTCTGATGCTTTCCTTCATCGGCCTTTGATGGCTGACCTTATCAAGGAGGGGCGGCCAGGGAGGAGCTCGTCCCTCCTCTGTTCACCCTGAGACCGCGGAGAGCAGGAAACAGGAGTCCAGCACAGATATCAAAGGCCAGAGGTACTCCACATCACAGAGAGAAGCAAGGCCCACCCTTGCCACTGAGCGTGTCCCTAGGAGGGGCTGGGTGGGGCCGGGGGGTGGGGGCGCTGCAGTTTAAAACAAAGAACCCAGTGGGGACTCTACAGTCAGAAAGGAGATCACGGCTGACAGCGTGTTCCTCTAGAGCTGGGAGAGGCACATCCCACTATTTCCCATCTGAGCCCCACACTCTCGGGCTCCTTGCTCAGCACCTCTCTCCTTCCCATCCGTTCTGAACCAATTTAATTCCACTGCCTTGAAACTCCCCCACTTCCAGCTGGTTCTATCCAGGCTGTGTCCTCTGCCCAGAATATTCTTCTCTCGCTACCTTTTATTCCTTCCTGACTTTACACGAACCTCACCAACCCACTCCCACACCCCCCAAAAAAGAACCTCTGTCCCTAATTTTCTCCTCCTAGCACTTCTCTATAGTAGTTCACACCAGATTGTAATTTTTCTCTGTCTCTTGCACTAGACTGTGAACCCAGGAGAATAGGGGCTGTCTTTTTCACTATGTACCCCCAGTACAAGATGCAGAGCATGTCCTCATTGTTGCAGCTCCAAGCATCATCTCTTCTCCTGACAGTGTCCTAAGAAGGAAGGGAAAAAGAGACCTCTATTGAATTTCTCTCCCTTATTCCCCAGAAACAGTCTTCTTATGTCTCCTTGGTCATAACTGGGTCAAGTGGGCATCCTAACATGAAAATGATAGGTGGAGAGAGGGAGGAAAAGGGGAGGGGAGAAGAATTGAGAGAAGGAAGGAAGGAAGAGAGGAAGGAAGGAAGGAGTGGATGGAAGGGAAGACAGAAGGATGAATGGATTGAATGATGGATGGACAAATGGAAAGATCGAAGGATGAAAAGATGGATGAATGGGTGAGTGGGTGGGTGGGTGGATGAGTGGATTTATTTTCATACATGCTTCACTGTGATTATGTTGTTAGCGTTATGGTAATGAGACCAAGAAAATGACAAATGGGAGACCTGGATTACAGTTCTGGTCTTGACTTGACAAAACTGTCAGAAACACAGAAAAACATGTCCAGACCTGCTCTACCTTCCCACTTCCTTGGATAGCCCTAGGGTCTAGTCAGTTTCCCTCTCAGAAATCAGGAATGGCTGGTGGGGGAAAGGTGGACTTCCATGAAAATGGGTCAGTAAAAAATATCAATTTTTATATTGCTTATGTAAAGTTTGTTTGCTTTTCACTTGGCCTTCCAAAATTGTGTAAATCAAACATCCCACAAATGACGCATCTCATTCAGCCATAGGATAAGATAGAGAATCAGAAGATAGGAAAGAGAAAGTACAATATGAGATTAAATAAGACATTGGACACGCAGGAGACATGGGTACAACAATTTGCCTGAATCTTTCTAGCCAGGATACTTAGTCTGAAAACCCATTATTCCCTATCAGCTCCCTGAAGATTGGTTCATGTCTTTTCATTCATTTAATAAGATGTTGGCATTAAGATGTGGTGGCAGGTGCTAGGGATATAATGACAAGGAAAATGGACAGGGACCCTGTCTTCTAGAAGGTTCCATCCTCGTGTAGATCTAGACAAGTCAACTGGCTACTGAAATATGATGTGGCCTTTAGAATGGAGAGAGTTGACAGATACACTGCCTTAACAAGAGATCCAGGTAACATCACCTATAATAAGTCATCATGCACCCCCGATGAGATGCTCTAGAAGGTCCCGATATCACTTCTGGGGCACGATCGCCAAGAACACATCACCTGAGTCTCATCATGAGCAGACCTCTGACAAACCGAAATGGAAGAACGTTCTACAAAGCACATGACCAGCACTCTTCAAAAAGGCTGAGATCGTGAAAGACAGGGAAAGACTGAGACCCAACAGGAGGGGACCAAGGAGATATGACAACAAAATGCATCACAGGATCCTGAACTGGATCCTGGAACGATAAAAGACATTAGTGGGGGGGAAAAAAAAAAGAAATCCAAATAAAGTCTGTATTTTAGTTAGTATTGTGCCAATGTTGACTTCTTAGCTTTGGAATAATGTTATTATAATTATGTAAATGAACATAGGGGATGCTGGGTAAGGGTAAAGAAACCTTTTCTTGTGATTTTTGAAACTTTTCTGTAAGTCTAAGACTATTTCAAAACAAAAAGTTCTAAAAATGCAATGTGATGAATTATCTGATAAGAGAATAGTATATGCTATGAGATTGTGTGCCCACGACTGACCTACCACATCATGCAGCCATTCAGTCGGTCAACTGATGTTCACTGAGCACCTGATACCTGCTGCGCACTGTGCTTTGTGCTGGGGATGGAAGGGGAGCAAGACAAAGGAAAGCCTTTTGTGCACCGTCTTCTCTTCTCCATCTGCTCAGTGACGGTCATACTCCATGGAAGCGGTTCCTCTTGCCAGGATCCCAAACCGAATGTGTGCAGAGCCACAGCCTCATCCAGGAGGACTTGCAGCACAGACAAAACGTGAATCTTTGTTGTTGCAAAGCACCAAGACTGCAGGGCTATTTGTCACTGCAGCTAAGCAAGCTTTAAGTTTCGATTACCAATCACTCTGTGTAACAAAGTGCACAGGAAGTGACTGCTGAGTGCTGACCAGATGACTCGGGCTGAAGGTGTTAGTGGACTCATTACCCAGCTTAAGATGGGAGATTCTGTCTAGAGATGGGGAAGTAGAAGAAACCGGAGCCTCCCCAGAACCAACTTAGGTGACGTTTCCTGCACGTCACACCCCAGTGTCCTCCCCATCCATTCACTCAGCTCTTCACTGAGTGCCGTGATCCATTTACTCACTGAGCACCTATGTAAGCACCTGGAACCGTTCCAGGCAACGGAGATCCATCAGTGTATCAGTTGGCTAGTGCTGTGTAACAAGCCAGCCCCAAATTCGGTGGCTTTACACAGCCATTTATTCAGTTCCTAGTTCTGGGCTGGGCTGGATGATTTCTGCTGTGCTTGTTCCTATGTCTGTTCTCAGCTGGGAGCTGGATGACATGGAGCCCTTTCATTCACATGCAACTGAGGCCAGGCTGTTGACTGGGCTGTCTTGGTTCTCCTGTGGCCCTGACTGACCAGCGGGCTGGCCCAGGCTTGTTCACACAGAGTCCTTAGCCTCCCAAGAGCAAAAAGCGCTAGGACCCCAGGGCATGGCATTCACATCGTGTTGCTAATACCCTGGTGGCCAAAGCAAGGTGCATGGCCAAGCCCAGGTTCAGGGGCAGAGAAATAGCCCACAGCCTCCATGGGAAGGAAGAATTAGTGACCCTTTATCAGACGCAGTGGGGAGAACAGGCAACAAGCTCCGAGAGGGGCACAGAGGAGGGGACGATGACCTCGACTGGAGGGACCAGGGAAGATTTCAGAGGGGAGGTTACGCTTGAGCCTGACCTTGAAACATGGGCCATGGTTCACCTGGGAAGGTCAAGTTCATGCATATTATTCATGCACCCAGTGCCGGGGAGCACAAGAAACCTGAGCAGGGATCACTTGGTCACTGGGGTGCTGGGCTGTCAGATGGTAAGGCTGTGACGGAGGAGGGGACGAAAAATAGGAAGAGTAACATAAGGACAAGAAGGAAAGTAACACAAGACAATGTGGGATGGCCAGTAAGAACACAGAGCTGCCCAGCTGGGCAGGCTTAGGCACATTGCTTCACCTCTCTGTGCCTGAATCTCTTCATCTGTGAGGTGGGGACAATGATCATCATCTCATGGGGTTTTCATTTTTGGCATTAAAAAACCTGATGATATGAAAAGTTCCAGGGGCACCTGGGTGGCTCAGTCGTTAAGCGTCTGCCTTCGGCTCAGGTCATGATCTCAGGGTCCTGGGATCGAGCCCCACATCGGGCTCCCTGCTCCGCGGGGGGCCTGCTTCTCCCTCTCCCACTCCCCCTGCTTGTGTTCCCTCTCTCGCTGTGCCTCTCTCCGTCAAATAAATAAATAAAAATCTTTAAAAAAAAAAAAAAAAGAAAAGTTCCAATAGTTCTTCGTACATGATAAGCTCTCAGAAAATCGTGCTGATTTATTGCTCATTCACCACATGCCCGTGTTTTAAAGGCATGATGGGATTTGGTGTACCCAACAATTTCTGTAAACAGACATCTTTATCCCACCGTAGGGCTGGAAAAGCCAGGGCTCAGAGCTGTTGAGGAAATGCGGATGGGTGCGGAGCTTGGAGATGGAATTCTGTGCGTGAGGCCATGGAGTCCGCATCTGCAACTGCATAGGGGCTTCCATCAGAGCTGGCTATGTGCCCAGCAGTCCAGAGCCCCTCCAACTGCACTATGACGCATCCACATTTCTGGTCTATTCTCACCCTTGCAAAGAGGGGGCATTTAGACACAATCACTCCCGGGCCATCTTGCCGGCCCACAGATGCTCCGGGGTGACGGGGCCGTGTTTATGCACATGAAAGGCTGTGTTGGGGTTTTTCTGTAAAACTGTTGTTTTCTTGAATATGGGGAGATATGCCCTAACTCAACTATCTTTGGCAGGAGGCAGAACATTCCGGTAAGGGGGTAACCCAAAGGCAACGTTTCGGTCCCCCCAGGACTTCGTGCACGTCTGACCCTGGAGGTGTGGTTGCAGACAGTCACGCATTCAGAGAGAGGACCCTTCGGTGGGCACGGCGCGGACACGGCTCCAGCTTTCGGAAGCAGTCACAGGGGAGCAGACCTCTTCCTGCTTGGTTCCAGTCCTGGCTGGAATGGTGCTCAGGAGCGCACCTCAGCAGCAGCAAAGGGAGTTTATTTAAAGAACCCGAAAGGTTAAACCACTCAGCGATCTGCAGAGTTGAATGAGAGGTGCTTTTAAGCAGCCTAGCCACATTCGACCTGGGCGGTGCAGGTCTCAGAATTCATCCTGCACTCCGGTGTCTCTCGATTCCAGAACATACAGCAAAGTGCTGGACCGTGAGGCGAAACCAGGAGCCAATAGCTTCGAGGCCAGCTCTATGCTGCACATTCTCTGCATCCTCCCCATACAGCTGGTGGCTCCCCACAACTGCAGGACGTGGACATTGTTATTATCCCTCACTTACGGATGGAGAAACTGAGGCACAGGGGGTGGGGCGAGGCCACGTGCTCGAGGTCTGGCCGAGTATGGGGCAGAGCTGAGGTTTGGAGCCAGGCTCTATGGCCTCGGTGTCTAAGCTCTTCCCTTGGAGCCACCAGCTCGCACTCTACGCACTGGTCCTCATCTGTGTCTCCAGAGAGACTTCGCTCCTGGGCTCTGCTCCTCCAGACTCGCAGGTTAGAAACGGACCCTGACCTTCACAATGGGAACACTCATCTTACCCAGAACCCTGAGGTCAGACAGGCGATGAGCTTCAGCGGAGGCCCCCGGCCACGGCTCTCTGCATCACTCCTGGCTGGGTCCCCAGAATGCCACTTGGAGCCTGCTACGCATGCAGAGTCACGGCCACCACCACACCTCGGCGGAATCTGAATCACCAAGGTAAGGCATGGCCCCTTGAAAGACACCCTCGATTTCCAGCCCCACGTTTCTGTGTCCACTTTCTCCCCGAACTAGCAGACCGGGCAGCACGGGCTGGCTGTTCGGCCTCCCGGGCAGCTTGCTGGGTTGGTCGCCTGGCATCACTGGGCTGTGCTGGTGGAGGGGCAGGGCTCGGCATTAGCTTGGGAACGGTGGGGCGTCCAGGCCCAGAGGGCTGTGGATTCTGGACCCCGGTGCCTCGTGATGCCCGTGGCTGCTCTGTCACTGTCTGTCCTAGAGGGAAGGGGATGGGGTTAATGGGATACCCCCAACCCCAGCCTGTGTCAGTTCCGGTGCAAGGGATGGGCCTTCCGCTCTCAGAAACCCCGCTTCCTACTATGGGTTAGGTCACCCTTTTGCCAAGACAGAACACACAGGCTGCCCCCAAAACCAGCTCTGATGAAGCACTTTAGGGAAAGCTCACTAAGAAGCCCACGTCCATCCACCTCCTGTATCCTCAGGGCCTCTCCCCTGGTCCTCACCGTGTCACCGTGCCCCAGACTTCCCAACAGCTGCTGACTGGCCTCCCTGTCCCACCCCATCCACACCCCATGGATCTCAGCCTGAGACACAACCCTGAGTTATAAAACCCATGGTGTCTTCTTCAAACCATGCAAAAGCTTCTCTTGGGCTCCGGAAAACACCCAGACTGGAGGGCCCTTGGTGATGGCTCGGGCTCACTTCCGCTCCGCCCCTCGTGCCCTGGGTTCCTGCCACTGGAGGGGAATGTGTCCCTCCTACACCCACTCCCTGTCCCCTCCAGCCTCTGCTGGACCCCCTTGCTTGCTGCCCACCCCCCAGGACCAACAGAAAGTATGACATGCGCCTTTTCCGGCACCCTTTCTTACCCCTCAGCTCTGGGCTTCTGCAGCAGCCCCACTGGGAATCCCCCCGTCCTCCCCAGCCAGGACTCCCAATACTGCCTGCTCCCCTCTGTACCGTGGTGGCCTCGTCCCCTGGGCCATGGCTCCATGAAGCAGCAATGGGAGTTTCCCCGACACCCCAGCACCCGGGGCTCATCTACCCGGGCACCCTGAATATTCCTGCCTCAGGGGTTGAGTGCAGCAGGAGCAGAGGTGCCTCCCCGCACAGCAGGGCTGCTCTCTGGGGAGGGACATGTGCACCTGATGGGCTTCTAGAGTTTGTTTCCAAAGCTGCATTTGTTTAAACGAAGACACCCCAAATGGTAGGATTCCTGGCTTCCTTGGCCGTGTGCAGAGAAGGCATTGAGTTTGCGTGGTCCTGGGCACTTTCGGGGATGTAGAGTTTCCTTTTTCTCATTTGGAGGAAGAGCAACCAAGGCGTGGGGGGTTTCGATTCTCCGAGGCCATTCCTTCTGAGGGAGTGTGAGTCAGGTTCTGCGGCCCCAAAGGCTGCCTGCCGCCGCCTCCTTCCCCCGCGTCTGTGGCCCAGCTGCTGGGGACCACTGTGTCCCTTCTTGCTCAGGGGCTCTCGGCTTTCCTGGGATTTATCAGGGAGACAGTTGCCATCCCCGTAAAACCCCGCTCCCCACCGCCGCCCGGGTGAGTCCCCGCCTGTGCCCTTTTCACACGCCGAGGGTGGAACATGAGAAGTCATAATCACCGCGCCAGCCACGTTGTTTGCGCCCTGCTGTCCTGGGCCCCGTCCCTGTGTCGCGCCTTTGAAGTGTCGCTAAGCTTCTAGTAGCTTTCAGATGACACTTCAGTTACACCTCTTCATTCTTATCACCGCCAGCAGCGTCTTTGAGCTGACACGTTGGCAGCCCGGGGGCCTCTCCAGAGGAGCATGTCCCCTGGGTGACCTTTTGGCTTCTGAAGACGGCACCTGGGCCTGCAGATGGAGGGGGTCCAGGGCGGGGCCTCCCCCGCGTGGGGGGCGCCCGGCACAGCGTCCGTGTCTCCTTTCCTGGCCGCTCACCCCCGCCCGGGAGCCAGCTGCCGCACGCTGGATTTTCTTTCTTAATTGTGGTAAAATATACATAACATGAAATTTACCATTTTAACCATTTTTAAGTGTACAGCTCTGTGGCACTAAGTACATTATCGTGCAATCATGCCCACCATCCATCTCCAGAACTTTCTCATCTTCCCAAACAGAAACTCTGTTCCCATTGAACACCAGCTTCCCAAATGCCTCCCCAGCCCCGGGCGCCCACCCTCGCCGTCTCCACGGGTCTGCCTGCTCTCAGCTCCTCGCGTCAACAGATTCGCAGTATTTGTGTCTTTGCATCTGGCTTATTTCATTCGGCATAACGTCCTCCAGGCTTACGCACATTGTAGCGGGCGTCAGGATGTCCTTCCTTGTATTCCACCGGATGGACCATGTTTCGTTTATCCGCTCATCTGTTGATGGACATGCGGTTGCTTCTGCCTTTTTGGGTATCGTGCCTAGTGCTGCTCGATCATAGGTGTGTAAATGTCTGTTTGAGCTTTTTGGGTACAGACCCAGAAGTGGGATTGCTGGGCCACGTGGCGTGTTTGTTTAACTTGCTGAGCGGCTTCCAGGGCAGCTGCGCCATGTTGCGTCCCCAGGAGCCGAGCGCAGGAGCCCCGGCCCCCCCACCCCACCCCGTCCTGGGCAACGCTAGTGATTTCCCACCTTTGTCCTAACAGCCGTCATCCCAGCGGGCGTGCCCCGATATCGCGGTCTGGTTTTGTGTAGGAACCCGCCGGTTGTCTTCTCCTAAAACACCATTTTAAAGTACTTTTCCCTCTCATCTTCTCTCCTTACGTGTCAAGGAGAGAGTTAAAGAAAAACGTGGTGCCGCCTTGGGCTTCTGGCTACGTGTTGTTGTTGTGATAATAATGGGAATCTGGGCTTCTCCTGGGAAGCCACCTGCGTGCTCACTCGGAGTGAAATGGCGCATGCGGCGTGATGACGCTGGTGATTGCCACCACCTACGACACGGTGACAGTAGACATAATCTCCCTGCTTTATGGACGAGGAAACAGTCTTCCACGGGAAACCGTCACGTCCTTGCTGACCTTCAGGGCCCCCATCCTCAAGAAGGCCAGTCCTTCCCTACTGCATCCAAAACGTTCTGCCACTGATATTCCGGAAAGGTCTCATTTGAGGAGGCCATCTGACTGGCCCAAGGAGCAGGTCCCTGAGGCCACGGTGGGACTTCTGGTCTCTCTCCTGCCATCCCATCGGGATAGAGCACAGAAGCTACCAAGACAGGCGGAGTATGTGAACACGGAGTAGGGCAGGACAGGGTGGGATCTGAAAGGGCTTCTGCAGGGGTGGGGCCAAGCCAGTTTAGTTGAGATGAGTTGGGGGCAAGAAGAGAGAGGTGACCTTGTTGAGAGGAGGCTGGGGTCCCTTCCCTCCTCTGCTCCAGCCCTCCCGTGCTCCCATGTCACTCTGAGTAGAGATGGAAGCTCTGGCCATGTCCGGCACCATCCAACCTCCTGCCTGCCCTTCCTTTCTGACCTCCTCTCCTGCCTCTGCCCCTCACTCACTGTGCTCTGGCCTGACTGTGTCCTCGTCACTATACCCTGTCTCGGTGCCTTCGTGCTGGCTGTCCCTCCACCTGGCACACTTCCCCAGACGCCTCAGGTCTTCACGCAAGTGTCACCTCTCGGACCTCTGCTTCATATCCCAGCCCCTGCCCCGGCGATCTCCGCCCCCCACCGTCTTTTCCTCAGTGGCTCACGACACCATCTAGCATACTGTACACTTACTCATTTATTGCTTTGGGGGTCTGTCTCCACTTCCAGTGTGAGTCCCACACAGGCAGGCATTTCCATGTGTGCATCGTTCTGTGCTCTGTCTCCAGCACTTCCAATAGTGACTGGCCATAGAAATGCTCCATAAATATTTGACAAATGAAGTCTAGGCAGAAGGAAGAGTACAGACACAGAAATATGAACCACTTGGTGTATTCAGGAAATGCTGTGCAATTCGTTAGACTGAGATTAATGATTAGGGCTACCCCATACAGTTGTTCAGGCTGTGTACTACACAAGGATGCCAACCTCAAGAGGCCAGTGGGGTGAATTCCAGCCTACCCAAGCTTATCAGGATGCACAGGCACAAAGCTGCCTTAGAAGGGGTGACTTTCTAATGGGTACAAGCATCCTGTGGCCTAATGGTGGTCTTGAGTACAGGGGATGGGCATCAGAAAATGAAGCAAGGTAGACAAAAGAGATGGGTCATAAAGGGCTTCATCCTGACCACCAGGAAGAGGCTGCAGCAGATGCTTACTATGCCTGCCTGGCATCCATTCAGCACCCCCACCCCGATTTCAGCACCCTTGTCAAGGGCAGTTCCTGGCACTTGCCAACATCCCACATCTCTCTGCTTTGCTTCCTCCGGTGCAGAGAAGGCCCCCCAGCTGCCCAGAAGTGCAGGGCAGTCAACATCCCAGGGGCAACCCTCAGCCAATGGGGCATGGGTCAGTGGACACATGCCAGGCTCCTCTGACAATTCGGAGTTGCCCCCAGTGGTAACTCCTCATGAATGTACTCTACTGAGTTTTCCCTTCCCTCATCTCATGCCCCTGATCCCTCACTCCTGCTCCCTGGCATCAACTTCCAAACAAACCGCCTATACCAAGTCCTTGCCTCAGGCTCTGCTTTTGGAAAACCCAAACCAAGACAGAGCCATTAAAGATTATTTCACAGATGAGTAACATCATCGGTTAGAAAGATCACCATGGGCACTTGACAGAGGGTGGGCTGTGTGTTGGTGCCAGATTGGGGGTTGAAGACTCTAGCAATGGTGAATGCCTCAACTCATTCATGGCATTTGGGGTGGATGCATAGAAAGGATGGGAGGCACACTTACTAGGCAGGATATATAGAACCTGGTGCGTGACAACTGGGAGAGGGAGGAGCCTTCAATGACTGCCATTCTTCTGACCTGGCTGATTGGGCAGATGGTCATGTCTCCAATGAGGACCAGATAGCAAATGCAGGAAGGGGACAAATTTAGGACCTTGGGAGCAGACGTGGTTGATGGCCTTGTTTGGATGTATGAGGCACTCTCCCAATCTTGGTTTCATTCTCTTCTCTTCCTCTCTGGTGCAGAGATGTCTTATCTTTCCTGTTTGTTTATCCACTTGCTGTGCCGAAATATACTTTTCTTCAGAATGTAGAATAATTAAGGATAACTGTGGCAAACCCTTGGTGCCAGGCAAGGTTCCAGGAAGATAAAGGTGATGCAGTCAAATGGGGTCATTGAGGAGAGTTTAATAGAAGGCTGTGCCAGGACTAAAGGAAACCAACTAGGGAGATGCACCCCCCCCCCAGGCGAGCAACAGAGGAGAGCCATCGTGACCAGGGCCAGAGGACAGAGCTGTATCTGCAGGACAGGACTAACAAACATGTCCCTTTAGTCAGGGCATAAAGTCGGTCCAAGGGAGTACTGCAGGAAGGGGTCCAGGGGAACAAACAGTCCTCCCGACTTCTGGCCCCGTACCAGGGCCCAACTGATTGAACTCAGCTGGAAGCCAGAGGGCTAGGGGGCCCTTTGCTGCCTCTTGGGGCACAGAGCAGTGCACGTGGCAGGCAAATGAAGACATCTAGCACATTCCTAGAAAGAAGTCATGGACAGATGAATGAGGGACACAATTCCTTTCATTAATCTAATCCAGATCTCCTGCTTGAACACTGTGGCTTGCCACGGAATCTGGAGTGAAACATGTGTGCCTCCCCATGACCTGCTTGAAGCCTCACAGGGTCCAACCCCTGCCTGTCCCTCCCCGCTCACCCCCACCTGCCCCCGCTTTCTGTGCCTGAAACATCCTTCCCAGCTTCTCCTTACCCTTGGCATCTCATCTCCTCAATTGATGGGGCAGGCGGGCTCATCCTCTAACACAGGTGGTAGGACTCTAAACCACCCCCACCTTTCTTAAGAGCAATACCTGTCAAAACGTTAAGTGTACAGAGCTTTTATAGGATAAGTCTTGTAGGAATTTGTCCCAAGTAAATACTCAGACCAGATGGAAAAGGCGTGTATGCATAGATGTTTATGAAATGCTGCCGAGGAGAGCAAAATTATATACATGCAACAGATAACAAGCTTGACGTCTATGTGTTCATCAGGAGATGCGTGGTTTTAAAGTTGATGGTCCATCTCCATATGATGAAACATTAGCCATTTAGATGCATCGACAAGGAAAATTAGTATAATATAACGCACCGTAGAAAAGCACAGTAGAAAACAGTGGGACTCCATTTTTGGAGAGATATATATACAGCTTGAGGTGGAAGACATATATATATGTGTGTGTGTGTGTGTGTGTGCAGATAGATAAATGTGTGTCTTCTTTGTCTGCACGTGGCCCTCCCTACGTGTCTCCTACTTCAAGCCACAGCCACCGCCTTGGCATCCCCTTCTGTGTAGCCCTGGTCTGAACTGGAAAAATTCTGCTAGCCAAGAGGAATCCTTATTTAGTGGTGTTGTCAAAGTGGCCTTCAATAGCACATTCATTCTGTACTCTCGAATTCAGCCAGGAAAGAGAAGGGGGTGGTGAGGGAGAGAAGAAAAAGAAAAAGCCAAGTGTTTGTGTAAGCGTTTTTGGAGACTCTGAGCTCAATAAGGCAGGTGTGCTGTGTGGGCCGCTTCAAGACCACAGGGGCAAAGAAGCAGTTGGAACACTAATTAAAATGTGCCAAATAGCTAAAACTCTGTCAGATACAGCTGCAGAAACCCAGAGGTCAAAGTGCTTAAGGATGCATAAAATGCGGATTTTTCCATAATTATTTAAATATGTGTTAATGAGTGCTACAACACAGTCAGAGTATGTCCATTAAAGGATAAAAATAAAGGGAAATTGAGAAGGAGTAGCTTGAGCAGTAGGAAAAGTGCTCATCTGGGGGTCAAGCCCACCCCCCTGATTTCTATTTTGGCTCTAGACCCACTCCTCAGAGTAAGAGTAAGTCTTGCAAGCTCCCTAGGGCTCGGTCTTCTCTGAAAATGAGTGGTAGAGGGGAGGAGGAGGACCCCAGCTACAAAACCCCTTCATCATCGGAATCTGCCAATCTCCTGTATTTAATGAGATCGGAGAACAGGACTGGTACAAGGAAAAGGAGCTTGCAAGGAGACTGTGGAACTTTATGTGCTTTCTTAGCAACATAAGCAGAGAAAAGGTGCTGTTTATTAACCAAAGGAGTCAAGACTATAAATGAGCCATTCAGGGGAAGCTGGGATGGAGAGGGCAGAGGGTGGGGGTCCAAATAGGTCCGCCACTGACCGCTGGTCCTCTTGTCCTGCCCCCAGTGGACGCCCAGCAAGGCATCGGCACAACTCAGAGTCTCTGGTCAGGGAGGGAGCCATCACACATTTGCTGGGAGAGGAGGACATACAGGAACAACATTCCATCATGTTTCTTCCCCAAGGGAGGAAAGAAACAACAAAAAGAGAAAGAAACCCAGTCCAGGACCTCACTACACACCATGCCATTGACACCTAGCCCTTTATGGGAGCTGCTGCTTCCAAAATAAAGAGTGTAGTGATTTCAGAGTATATATTTGCCTGCGTTTTTGAGGATGTTTTGGGCCTTTCATCTTCTTTGAAGGCGTGTCACCTAATTACGCCTCTTTCATCCATGTACTCCCCAGTCGGAACACGCCAGTCCCCTCTACAGCAATTGAGTTTGACTGAGGGGTGTCCACGTTCCAGCCGGTGCAGAGAGCCTGGGTATTTGTGAATACCTGAATAAACTTCTTTAATCCAAAAACAAACTCCTCCTGAAAGAAACAGCCTGAAAAGGCCTTTCATAGACTGTTTTCCAACTCGCTGGTTCACGGTTTCCTTGGATTCCACGCTGCTTCCTGTACTAATGGTCTCTGAATGCATTCCCAGCTGCGGCTTCCTGGTCTACCAAGGTCCCCGGCATCAAAGGGGAAGAAGGAACCAAGTCACAGAGCAGATGCTTGCAGGAGCTGCTGGAGCTGCTTAGGCTGAAGCCAAAAGGGAAGGTGCGTGGGTAAGTGTGTTGTGCTCTTCCTACAACTTTTTAAAAGACATGCTGCTTCGGGTGATGCTTTAAAAACAAAGTTGTAGTCACGCAGCGCACACGCGGGATTCATCTGCCAGATTAAAAGCAGGATGCTGGAATCAGCATGGAACATTCATAACTATAGGCCCGATTCCACTCTTCTAAAAAGTAGATTTGCTTTTGGAAGATTGACAACTCGAATTGGAAACAATAGTCTAGACTGTCGAGATCGTCGTGGACCCACTAAGAGGGGACAGAAGTGATCTGGGACTGATACACGGCCCCGCTGACACGCGACGCCCTGAGACTGGAGCCCAGGACGTGTGGAGTTGAGCTGTGAGCGTGAGCGCCAGACCGCCATTCATGGGCCCACACGTGGCCTCTCAAGCATGGTGGTCTCAGGGGTCCAACATCTTGCTGGGTGGCCAGCTTCCCCCAGAGCAGGAGTCTCCAGAGAACCAGGGGAAGCCGCACAGGCCTGTTAGGATGTCACAGGCCACCAGATTCAAGGGGAGGGGACAGCAACAGGCAAGTCAGGCTGTGGAAGAGCGTGAGCTCGAGACCCCAGGGTAGCCACCTGCCTCGGGGCCAGAGACACACAGTCAGAAAACTCTACAATCTAGATTCGGTTTGACTTCGAATGTCCCTTCCTGTTAGAAAAGGAAAAAAAAAAAATCTCTAAAGGGGCGATGTTTCTTTGTTCGGACTGGTTTTAAAAAGAGCTTTATTGAGGTATAATTGGTGTGTAACAAGATGCACATATTTAAAGTGTACCATCTGCGAAGAGTTGACATACATTTACCTATGAAACCATCACCAGAGTCAAGAAAATGAACATGTCCGTCACCCAGAAAGCTCCTTCGTGGTCCCTTGCAATCTCTCCCTCCTACTCCCCTGCCCACCAATGCACTCATCCCCTGGCAACTCTTGATCTGTTTTCTCCTTTTATTTGAGACCTTTTACAGTTTCAGGGCTCACAGTTGGATCTATGACCCGTTTCGAGTTAACTTTGGTGTGTGTGAAAGTTTGTAATTTTTTAGGGTGAGGAGGTTTCCTTTCATTCATTGCTCTCCGAGAGTGGTTTAAATCAGGAATGGAGGGCAGATTTTGTCACATGTTTTTTTGGTTTTGTTTTTTCTGTCTCAGTTGAGATGATCACACGACTTTGTTTGTTAGGCTTGTTAATACAATGAGTTTCGTTGACTTTCTAATCAAATAGCCCAGCCCTCCTGGCACAGACCTCACTTGGCCGTGATGTACTGTCCTTTGTATATATCGTTGGATTTGATTTCCTAAATTTTGTTTAGAATTTTTTTCTTCTGTGTTCATGAGGAATATCAGTCCATAGCTCTCCATTCTTACAATTTCTTTGTCTGGATTTGGTATCAGGGTGATGCCGGGTCATGAAATGAGTTGGGAAGCGTCCCTTCCCTTTCAGTTTTCTGGACAAGTTTGTGCAAAATTGGAAAAATAATTTTCCTTAAATGTTTGGTAGAGTTCACCAGTGAAGCCACATGGGACTAGAGTTTTCTCTGTGGGAAGGTTTCTAACCACAAATACAGTTGTTGTTTTTTTTCAATGGATTGCACTCTTTAGGTCATCCGTCTCTTCATGCATTAGCTGTGGTGGTTTGTGTCTCTCAAGCCACGTGCCCACTGCGTTCCTACAAGTTGTCTGTGAGATCTGTGGCCTCCTCCCTGATCTTGGCAATTGGTGTCATTTCTTCTCTCTCCTGATCACCCCAGCTAGATGTTTATCAAGCATATGGATCTTCTCAAAGAACCAGCGTCATGTTCCTGGTTTCTGTTGAGAATCTCTCTCCAGGAAAGGGCACGTCCTCTTCCAGCTTGTCCGGGGCCCATAGAATTCCCTGAGAACCATCTCGCTTATCCCTGGCCGATGGCTGAGCTCCAGGACAAATCTGTCTGCCGGCGGCTGATTTCCCCAGACCCTGCAGCCCAGTACCACCAAATTTCATCTGGCAGTTAATATGTTCAAAGGTGAGGCATCCCAAGCAGATGTTCAGTAAAAGCTGATGGTGGACTATTTTGTGCCGTTACAGAAGAGTTTCAGTGACAGGGATATGATCACATGCGGGGTACGCATGCCCTGGCTCTGCCTTCTGCTGACATGTGACCTTGAACAAGTGACCCATCAGCCTGAGCCTCAGTTTGCCTCTGTCTAAAATGGGAATGACAATAATAGCGTTGTTCGGGGACCCGTGAGATGATAAATGCAAAAGGCTTAGCCGGGAATCTGGCATGGGGCAAGCATTCCGTTAGCAGTTGCTATTAAAAGATGACAGTGAGCATTATGGTCTGGGACTCCACTCCCTTTACTACTGGAAAGGAAGGATTTATGGTCTTCCTTTTCTTATGTTGATGTTGGAACCAATGTTTATTGGTTGTAAATGTTAAAAATATAAACCTGTGGTAGAAATCCACAGACTGTGCATTTTGTCCCATTACGGACGCGTCCACGGTCACACCTGGTCAAGCACTGAGGTTTATATTTCCAACACCCAAAATACACTTTAGTTATAACAAGTGTTGCTTTAGGAAGCTTGACGACTCTGTGGCCATGTCTCGGGAAGACCAGGGATGCTGGGTATTTGCCCGGCCCATCCTTGCCTGGGATGCTGTCGTGTTCACACGGCGGGGCGGATGCGCGGGCGACGAGCACCCGTGACTGCAGAGCGCTGGCCTCTGCAGCCAAACCAGTGGGCCTGCTCCCTGGTGGGACTGTCCTCACTGTATCCTGGGGCCACTGGCTGGAGAGCCGAGGAGGGGGGAGGCGAGCAGCGGGGAGGGTCTGGCTGGGCTCACTGTGGGAGCGTGGGGACGAGCCAGGTCTGCCCGAAAGTCAGCCTGCAGGGGAGACTCACCTCAAGCCCTACAGGCCTTAGAAGCTGCAACCGGATAGAGCCTGGAGCGGCGCCTGCAGCCCCGGGGTGACCCCCGGGGGGGCGACGCTGGGAGGGGGCTGCTTTTGAGAAGGCCAGGCAGCCTCTAGGGTGCTTGCTCCAGGAGCCTTTGACTGGCACGGATGCTGCCCAGAATCCAGTCACATGTAGACGCAGAGATGGTGTGGGGTCCAGGGAGAGGGAGACAGAGAGAGAGACAGGGACAGAGACCCAGCAGTTCTGGCCCCAGCTGCCTGGTCCCCCCTCTCCAGTGACTCTTCCCCGGTGCAGACCAGCCCCAGCTAGCTGCAACTGTGTGAGTGCTCGCCGAGTGCCGCCCCCCGCCGAGGTCCGTGGACAGCAAGGTGACTGTCATGGCATCGTACTATCCTGTGGGGAAGGGCTGGAGAAACGCGGCACCAGCCGCAGGCCTTGTACGAGCCAGTTCCCAGTGACATCAGTAAAGTGACAACCACAAGGCAGACTGGTGAGCATTTTGGGGCCCAGCCAGCACCAGCGCCCCCCATGCTGGTCTAGGCCCAAGAAGGTGGAGCATGGAGAGGCCGCCCACCCTCAAGGCAGCTGTGTTGCCCTCCTAGGGCTGCTATAAAGAAAATCACCACAAACCTGGTGGCTAAAAGCAGCAGAATTTTACTGCCTCCCAGCTCTGGAGGCCGGAAATCCAACATCAAGGTGTCAGCAGCCCTGGTCCCCTCTGGAGGCGCTGGGGACGAGTCCGCCGGGTGCCTTGTCCGGCTTCATATGGCCTTCTGGTCTGTGTCACCTCCTCTCCTGTGTCTTATAAGGACCCACTCTACCTCCAGAGGGACCTCATCTTAAGATCCTTCGTTAATCTGCACAGACGCATTTTCCAAATAAGGTCCCATCCACGGGTGCACATCTCTTTGGGGTAACGCGTGCAAACCCACTCTATGCTAAAGGTAGTGTGGTGCAAGATCAAAGGACCCCCTAGCCCCAGGCTTGCCCCATGGCCCTGCCACCTCCAGCCAGCTGACCTCACCTCTGAAAGCCTCAGTCTTTCCATCCAGAGAATGAATCGCCCCACAGCACTGCCGTGAGGGCCTACTGAGGTGGCCCGTAGAAAGCCTCCCACGCTGAACTCGGCCACGCAGTAGGGCCCCAATCCCCGGCAACCCGGCATTCTTTTGACCCAGGCATCAGTGGCCAAGCACACTCCCCCCATCCACCAGACAGCAGCGTCCCCCTTCCGGGACTTGAAGGCAACAGAAATGTTCCGGAAGGGGAGGCTGGGTCCCTTTCCGCAGGGCAGACTGGGGGGACCAGAAGAGGGTCCTGGGGGGCTCCCTGGCGGGGAGGAGGGCTGTCGCTACCCCTCCCGCCCCCGTGGTCTGCAGGCGGGGACTTTCCCTGCATCTCTCCCCTCCCGCTCCCCCGCTCGTGTGGGGCGTTGAGTGCCAGGCCAGAAACAGCTCTCGCGACGTTCCCAGCGTGTCAGCCAAGGGTGAGCCTCCCCCACACACCCGGAAGAGAGAATTTTGGAAGGCACTCTGTGGCATTCTTGGATACCGACGGTGCCTTCTGGAAGACACGTGCCCCTCCACAAATGCCTCCTGACCAGCCCCTCTCCCTGGCCTCCCCACCCCCAGGCCCCCCACCAGCCCAGCAGCAGAGGAGGGTCTCCCTGGAGGGCTCCCCCCGCTGGGCCCAGCTCTGTGGCCGGCTGAACCGGGTGACCCCTGGCCTCCCCGCCAGCACCCCACACCCGGCGCCAGCACTGGGCCAGGGCAGGGGCCTTCAAGCAAGCCTGGATTAGAGGTTTGGGGTTTGGAACGTCCACTCTGGGATAAAGTCAGATTAAAAAAAAAAAAAAACGAAGACAATTTCAGAGACATAGTCTGAAAAACAAAACAGCTTTCTTAGCTCTTTCTCTGAAATGACATCAGCGGCCACCACAAAGCCTGAATCGGTCCCAGAGCTTCCAGCCGTCAGGATGTATCATTTCCCTCCAAAACACCGGTGGCCTCGTCCCGGATCCCAGCCGGCCTGGAGCCGCTCCCCGGGCTGGCGGTGGGGGGCAGCTACCCCGTTTTCCCACCGCGCCCCACGGAACGGGGCCAGTCCAGGAGACAGGCTTCTCGGCAGGTGCGGGCCCATCCCAGCCGTGTCCCCCGCGTGGGTATCCGAGTCGAGGGCTTCTGGCACCAGCTTGCCTGGTGCCCCTGCCACCCCAGACCCAGGCCTGCGGCTCCTTCCTGCCCCTCCCTCAAGGGTGGACGCGCCTGGGGGTCTTCAAGTGTGTGGAAACTGGAGAAGGCTTTCAAGATGGATTTTTGTTTAATTGAAGCAGCAACCCAGTTGCACTTAAATTTGTTTATCACCACGTAAAAATAGACACATAAAGAAGGAGCAGAAGGAAATACGATGGCACATTAACAGCCTGCTTGTCTGTGGCTGATGGATTATTTTTCTTAATTCCTTCTACTTTTGTGAAGATTTCCAATGCTAACTTTTGCAACACAAAACATTATTTATTAAAAACTACCAACTGAATCTTGTCTTGGGGCCAAAATGAGCTACTTAAGAGAGTGGGAAGTCGGCCTTCATGGAGAGCCGGAGCCCCCGGGGACTTCTTCCTTTAAAGAGACACTTTTTAAAAACTCAGGAATAATCTGCATGGTTGAAACGTCTGCTCCTCTGGGATTGCTCCTCCTTCATTAGCTATACTGATTTACTGACTCACAGGAAACTTTGCCGCTGGACCAAAGAGTGACTCTAATTCCCAAGCATGTACGGAGTGCTCACCCCGGGCCTGGCCTTGGCCCGCCCGAGCCACCGCCGCATCCCTTCCCCCGGGCAGGCGCGCAGTCTGATGGGGGACGCGGGAGGCAGGCCCCGTGTTCAGTCACTCCGTGAACACCGAGCCCCTTCCACCCGCCAGGCACCGTCAAGGGGTGCGGGGACACGGCGGCATACCCACGACACCTTCCTCCCAGCCTCTGAGACCTGCACACTTAGAACAAATGTACAGAAAGTCGAACGCAGGAAAGGCTTGGAAAATTCAGAAAATCCTTCTGAGAGGTGGAAGGAGCCACCAGCGACGGCTGTGATGGAGGTGTGTACCTCTCAAGGAGGGCCTTAGGGTTGTTTTGTCGGCTCAGAACTTACACGTTGAAGTCCAAACCCGCAGCATCTCAGAACGTGCCCAGAGCCTCGGATCAGGAGCCCCCTTGGCCCCCCTTGCACCCTTCGCGCAGTGGCCAAAGGTCCTGTTTGGAGGAAATCTTCCCGGTTCGGTGATGGGCAGGCTGGTGGCTGATGGTGGAAGCCAGGCCGAAGCCCACCCACAGTCCCAGGTACACGTGCTCCTGGCAAGAAGCCACGCGCCCTGGGCCAGCCTCTCCAGAGAGGTCGCCGAGGGCTCGGCCCTCCTTGCGTTAGCTAGGTGTGTGTGCCCAGGAGGGTGTGCAGGGACACCCCAACCTGCCTCATCCTGGTGGGGCCTCCTCCTCTGACCTTGGTCTCCAGCAGGAACTGGGGGGCATGGGGAAGCCACAGGTCGCAGTCCCCGACACACAGCCTGGAACTGGGGGCCTTGTCAGGCTGTGGGCACACACCGCCAAGACAGGCTGGGGTTCTCTTCTTGCACAAGAGGCTGCCAGTCCAGAGGCCCTGCCGGGAAGATGGTGACCACGGCCCTCGGTGAGCAGACCCTGCCTTAGCCCACAGCTGTCAAGAGAACCAGCCCAGGGCACCACCTGGGCAGACGACATTTTGAGCCACTTCATCTGGGAAGAGCGAGGGATGGCTGATTCATGGCCTATTGACCCCCTTTCTCTCTCCATGTCAAACCCACCCTGATTCACATAGACGTGTGTTTGTGAGGCTGCAGGGAGAGACCCCAGAGCAGCCAGTGGTTCCCCCTGCTTCGGGAGCCAGGAGCACTGGCCTTTGGGAGGCAGAGCTGATGGGCACAGGCCCCACCCCGGTCAGGTATTTGCAGATCCTCCTGTGAGCCAGATGTTGCCCTGAGTACTGGGAGCACAGCTTCGAACAGCACAGATGACAGCCCCCTGTCCTTACGTGCGAGAGATTTTTCTGTGCACCTACTAAGTGCCAGAAACGGCCGGGGGAGGTGTCCCAGGGCTGGGACAGAGGACGGTGCCGGGTTCAGGCACAGGGGCTGTGACCTGACAAAGTTTTCAAGGGTGACTCCTTCTGCTCGGTGGGGCACAGACTCGAGGTGGGGGAGCCTGAGGGGTCAGCGGGGAGCAACGTGTCTCAAGCAGACTCTGGGAGCTCAGAATGAATGAATGAATGAATGAATGGCAGCCTCGGGGCACTGGAGGTCAATGGGAGCCCTGGGGGGACAGCGTGGGGAGGGGGCAGCATGGCGTTCTCTGCTTGCTGCCCCTGCTGGTCGCGGTGATGGTGGTTCTAGACACTGTATCCACTTCCTGTGGCCGCTGTATCAAGTGGCCACGACCTCAGCGGCTTAAAACAACACACATTCACTCTCTCGGTCTGGGGCCAGAAGTCTGACATGGGCAGGGTTCACGGGGCTCAAGTCAAGGTGCCAGCAGAACGCTTCCTTCTAGAGTCCCGGGGAGCATGCGTTCCTTTGCCCTCTCTCCAGCAGTCCATGCCGGTGGCCCCGCATCACTTCTCTCTGACTCCTGTGCCTGCTTCTAAGGACCCTCTAATTACAGTGCCCCCACCCCCGGGGAATGCAGGAGCATCTCTCCATCTCAAGGTGGGGCCATCTTCCAGCCGGCCACAGGTAGGGCTGCCAGGCATGCAAGCCCCTCCCCGTCCCTGGTCTCAGGGGACCCTCACGGCAGCCCAGGGAGGCAGGTGCTTTCCAGGGATGTGACTGGGGCTCAGAGAGGATGAGGAACCTTCCGGGGCCACACAGCCTGGACCTGGAGGAGCAGAACAACACCCTGGTCATGACACTGGTGTCACCTCTCTGGTTACAGCCCCCACCTCTCCAGTGGTGACCCCAGGGCTCTTTGCCCCTTTTCCTCCCAGGAAGGACACAAGCAAGCCCATCCCAGACCACCTGGACACCCCAAAGGGGCCCTTCATCTCGGAAAACCACATCAGCCCTGAGAAAGATGCACCCCTGACTCCATCCTCATGACCACGCAAGAAATCCAGGCGCCCGCTGCTGAGAACAGAGTGCTTCCGGGCTCCCAGTGGGTGCTCTGCGGAACCCCTTGGGAAGGACAAGTTTAGCAAGGCTGCCCCGCCTGGGGACTGTGCCGCGTCTCTGGGTGAGCCCATCTGTCAAACGGAGGAGAGCCAGAAGCCAGAGGACATGAACAGCCTTGTTTATTTTCATGTTTGTGATCGAAAATGCTGGCTTCCTGGGCCCCTCCGTTCCTTCGGCTGTTCCTTTAAGAAGGAAAAGGAAGTGTGGTCCTGGCAGAGTTAAGTGGAGCAATAAAAAATAAATCTTGGTAATTGTTGTGGAGACAGAAAGCAACACAAACCGGACCTAAGCACATTGTAAGAAAATGTCGGTGTTGGAGGGCTGGCCACTAGCTCTGCAATCCTCGTCTCCCTGGAGTGGCCCCTGGACGGGGACCAGCACATTTGATTTTCTGCATTCCTGCTCCTGGGGTTTCTTGGAATGTCAGACTACTGCGTTTTTGGTTTGTTTGTTTGTTTTTTTTTCTTTTTCCTGAAAAGGACGGGTGGTTTCAAAGATGGTGGTGGAGAGAGCCTCCCGCACGAGCCTGAAGGAGGACAGGGGGCCTCACTGGCCCGTGGTGGGCGCACCGGCCCGAGGGTGCCTCTGAAACAGCTAGCCCCCCTCCACGCTCCCCGGAGAGGGCATCCAGCACCATGTCTGCGACACAGAAATAAAACGGGATATTTCTACATCCCGTTTAGCGAAGTGTTGACGGGCCTTTGCTTCCAGAAATAACAGCAATCCTCCCTCTATGTGCCCCTTGCCACAGCAAAACAACTGGATAGCTGTGAGGTGTCCAGAAGGACCTGGAAGTGCGCACAGGAGGGCAGAGCCCGAGCTGACGTTCGTGGAGTGCTTTCTGGATGCTGGAGGTGGTCCCCATTCGCGCCTGGTGCCCCCGATGGAAGCTTTCCTTTCAGAAGGTTCTGGTTGGGCTGATGGAGTGACTGGGGGCCTGAGCTCACCCATTTCCCAGATGAGGATGCTGAAGCTCAGGGAGCAACAGAGAGACCCAAGTCATCCTGGGGGCTGAGCCTGACGGAGTCCGGTGCCGGCGCCCTTAGGAGCGGCCACCTGCTAACACAGCACACAGCTGCGGGACGGATGCAGAAGCCCTGCAGAGCACAGACACGGTCTTGGTTGGAGCTTCCAGTGTCTGCCATGATAACAATAAATCAGACTTCCGATGGGGTGAACCTGATTTCTATCCCAGACATTCAGCAGGGATTTAAGTTAAGACCCCAAGATAAGCTTCAAGTTTGCTTAACTTGAAGCGGCCCCATTGTTTTCCCGTCAGCACCTTGGGCCCAGCAGTCGGGTGCCTCTCCCCGGCTCTTTCCCAGGTTGAGAATTCCAGGTGTATCCAGCGAATGTTAGCTGCATTGCAGGTGCTGGAGTGGTCTCCCCGAGAGAGACATGTCCCCTCTCCTTCCAACTGAAAATGCATTCCAAGACCCTTTTGCCTCTGGAGGCTTGTAGCCGGTTCTGGTCATCACGGCACTGGAGGGGAGGTGCTGGGCTTCTCCCAGTGAATCAGAAATTTGGACACTAAGTGAACGGAGGGGGGAGCCAGCCCTCTGGCTTGAGCTCTGAAGCGAGACCCGTTAACTGTCTGGGAAGGACACATGGTCGGGGATTAGCGGGTTTCCAGACTCTAAACAACGTAAGGGTGAGTGGGGAGAGCTCTGGCTGTCCCGCTGGGGTAAGGGAGGCCAGTGGGCGTTGGGGTGCGGCCCACCTGACTCCTCTGCCCACTAGCTGTATGACCGTGGGTGGAGCCTCGGCCTCTGGTGCCTCCTTTGCACAACGGGGATGTGCACTTCATTGTTGTCTACGCAGGAATCAGTATTTTCCTTTTATCATCCAGGGTTCAGAGAAGGAAATTGATGTGTCCAAGGTCACACAGCTTGGACGTGAAGAAATCAGGACAGGAATGCAGGGCTCTTGTCTGTGCAAATGACCCCCGTCCTCTACATTAGATGAGAAGGTGACTCTTAACCCACATGACCCAGGAATATGAGATCAGAACGAGTCCCAAGAATGAGCCAGAAAACCAAACCAGGAGACTCTCCTTAACTACAGAGCTCAGATTCCACAAGGCTGCAGATTCCCAAAATGACCTCCCTGGGTCCTTGGACATGCATGCTTTCCGGTGGCTGTCAGGATAGAAGCAGACACCCTGGACCACACCAGCACAGCTGTTTGATGGTATTCCCAGCCCAGTTGGGAAAAGGAATTAGCACAAACCTCCAGAGAGAGCCTGTTCTCATGAAGTCCACAGCCTGGCGGGGCGGCTGAGAGCGGGAGAGCAGCTCGGTCTGGTTTCACATTCTCTTATCTGCTGGCTTGCTTGGCCCCGTCTGTAGCGCGTCCTCCGCCCCACGAGAGAGGGTCTGGCACAAGATGCGGACAATAAACCCAGATTGGAACAAAAGCTGAATTCCACGTCTCTACCTAGAGCCCATCATCGTGGCCTCCTGACCCCTATTTGGGGGCTCACAACCAGGCTCTTGGCTAGAGGAGCACGGTCCCTGGGGGTCCCCTTCCTCTTAGAGCTGTCTTCTGCAGCCTGGAGAGCCTTCTTTCGACGCCTTCAGTTTTGGATGGTTTCCTGGCGTTTCCGAACACCCCCGAATCTGAGCAGTGGGAACTTTTTCTTGGCACACGGCAATCCCAGGAGCTCATTGCCGACCTCTGCCGTGGTGCTCGTGCGATCATCCACCAGGGAGTGCGTCCCCGGCTCTGCGATGGGGCTTCCTCCAGACGGATCCAGACCACAGGTGCATCTGTAGGCAAGACGTGAAGACCGCACGTGCCAAAGAGGTGCCCACGCAAGCAGACGTACTCCCTCGCAGACGTTTTCCTCACCCTATGGGTTTAAATTTTTAAAGAGTAAAATATGACATTAACTTAGTTCCAAAAATCAAAACAATTCAAAAAATGTACACTTGGACAGTTCACTCCATCCCCATCCCTTCTCTCATTCCCACACCCTGCAGGGAATCAATCTCCTTAGTTATTTCTGGTCTGTCCTTCCTGTATTTTTGGGGGGAGAGGAAATATTATATATATAATTACACACACACACACACATACATGCATGTGCCTGTGTCCATATATGTGTATAAGAAATACATATATGCGGGATGCCTGGGTGGCTCAGTGAGTTAAGCGTCTGCCTTCGGCTCAGGTCATGATCCCAGGGTCCTGGGATCGAGTCCCGCGTCGGGCTCCCTGATCAGCAGGGAGTCTGCTTCTCCCTCTCCCACTCCCCCTGCTTGTGCTCTCTGTCTCCCTCTTTCTCTCTCAGTCTGACAAATAAATAAATAAAATCTTAAAAAAAAAAAGAAATATACATGTGCATAATATATATATTCTCTGCAAAATACGTGTATTGTACATTGTTTTGCACTTAGGTGATTTCCCCCTTAACCCTGGCTGCCGCCCCACATAAGTTCCTCTCAGACTTTCTCACTCCTTTTTACAGCTGGACGGGCTACACTGTGTGGTTGTACCGTAGGTTATTCAACCAGATCTCCTATGGGTGGGCGTTTTGTAATTTCCAGTATTCTGCAGTTATAAGTAGTGTTAAAATTGCATACTTTTTATTGTCGGGGACAGTGTTTTGTCTGTGATACACACCTGCGTATTTTGCACTGTTGAATATTGCACATGTGTGGGTGCAGATTCGGACCAGGATGCTTTGGCTGTGGCCCTGCCACTGACTGACTGACTGATCCCTACAAATGCCCCGACCTCTCAGCACCTCGTTTGTGAATGGGGATGAGAAACAGTCCTCTCTCCAGGGGTCACCGTGAGGATCAAATGAGCTAAGGTGCAAAAATGCCCAGAACAGTGCCTGACACGTGGGAAATACTCAGAAGTACCTGCTGTGTAGACAGTGTTGGGGTGTCCCCCCCATCCCGGGCCGGGAGGTGGGCAGCAACAGGCTTTAAAAAAAAAAAAAAAAAGCCCTGAATTGTAGCAATTGCCAATTTCCATGGTGTAAATACTCCCACATGTTTGATTTCAAGCTAAATGCATGGTTGTCACTCAACACGGAGCTGGGACGCTCGAGGCCTGCAGTGTCCGTCCCTGGCGAGCTGGCCCCCGCACACTGCGGTGTCCTCCAACCTCCTGCCCCGTTGTGCGCACACGGCTGGCGGCTGAGGCTTTGTGTGGGCCTCTCCCCCCCACTCCCGCCTGGCTCCCCTCCTTTCTCACGCCCCCGCCTGCCCCCTCCCCTGTCCTCCCTGAGAACTTCCCTAATACACCCCTTCACACACAGCTGTGTCCCAGGGTCTGCTCCCAGGGAGCCCACCCAAGACTGCATCTCAAGATCTTGTTTTCCCTGAAAAGCCTGGAGTTTGGGATAGTTTCCTACACGAGAATACTCAGCAGGCTTGCGAGTCCTCTTTTCTCTTAACCGGGCTGGAACGTTCTCCCGGGTTTCATCTACATCTGTGCCCCAAGGTGTGTCTGTCCATGGGCCCTGACTCACGGAGCAAGGTCCTCTGCACTGACTCAGCAATGCCATTTCCTGCCCACAACCTTCTAGAACTCTTGCACTTTTGACACAATGGAGACCAGCCCACCCCTGATTCACCAGCTCAGTTTTCTGTCACATCCTGTACTTTCCCCGAGGATTTTTCTGTTCTCCTTCTGACCAGGGCCAGCGCCAACCAGCCCACAGCACCAGAGAACAGAAACGCGGCCAGGCAGACTTCATGGTTCAGAAAAATAAAGAGGCAAGCGTGGAAGGTCAGGAGGTCCTTGGCCCTTCCCTTGTTGGAATCTACTTCGCCATGTTGAAATGGGCATCGTCTCTGAGTTCCCCTCCTGATATCCCCCAAAAAGGCCATGGACAGGGGGACCAGATGGCATTCCATGTGGTAGAGACGTGAAACGATTGCCCACCAGCGAGTGTAATCGTTCTGGAAACAGTTCAGAATATTCATGTGTTCTGTACTTTTTCCTCAAGTAAATAAGGTGGAAAAGCATCAGAGGAGAGTCAAAGGTTCCTACAGGAATCCAGACCACAGGGGGGAAATAGTGAGCTGACATGGCTCAGCCTTACAAACAGCTTGTCCACGAGCCTCACGTGGACTCCCCTTCAGAGAAGACACCGGAGTAGCTGAGGCTGGCCTCCATGATGAGCACAATGAGGGGCCGCCCCCAAAGCGACCATCCTCAAATTCCAGAGGAAACAGCTAAGTCAACAAAGGAAAAACAAGATCCCAAGCGGTCGCACACACTGGGGGAACTTTTCTGGGAGCTGTGCTGAGCGGCCACGTGGCCATCCACGGACACAGGTCCTCTGCTCTGCCTCAGGATCACCCCGTGAGTTCCTGACAGATCAGCTGTGGGCACAGATACGGGCTTTGGGGTGAAATTCTATTGTTATTGCTTTTTACAGAGTTCACAAGAGCATATTTTCACATCTAGGCCTAGATGGCATTTCCATGCCAGTCAAGGAGTAGGCAGCCCATCCAGTGGCAGACGGGAGCCACGGTGTAGACTGTGCATGCGGGTCCGTCCCTGCCAAGCCGCACTGACCACCCGGAACCGTGGAAACCAGAATACTTTGAATCAGAATTCTAAACTTAAATCGACTCTCTTCTATTAGGTAACTTTTAAACAAAACCAAACCAAGAAGCAGAAAGAGAGCAGGAAACAGCAAGATGTTTTCAGATACGGTGCCTCCCTTAACAAAAGGCAAACTGCGGGACGAGCCACTAGGAGGTGAGCGTGCGCACCCAGAACAGCAGGTGTCCAGAGTTCCTCCCCCGCCGGTCTCCTGAGATGCTTACACTCGAGTGGGTAGAAAGGGGATATATTCCAGAGAATCTTCCAGATCTGTGAATGAAGTGCAATGATTAGGAGCACATGCTTTGGACTCAAAGCCTGAATTTAAGTCCTCAGTCTGCTAATTACGGGACATGTGACACGTGTAGAGGGCAAAGCCTTTCCTCTCCCCACGCGGGTCGTGGGCCTGACAGGTGCTCCAAGGTGATGCACACCAGGCATCGAAAGGCGCTTGCCGAGCTGTCGTCTGCCTGCCGAGCGCTCGGCATGGGGGCTGCTCTTGTTCTCCTGACTTGCCCCCTATTGGAAATAGATTAGTTATTGAAAACACAGGGTCTGTGTTCCCACGGCTTTGTAATAATGCCCAATAATTCTAGACGATGCACACATGCTCATGCACACGTGCTCACATACGTCTTCAGAAGGGTAATTTTCTCCAGACCACACTTTAAGGGCCTGTGTGATTGGGGATTCTCGCTGGTGCTTTCCCAGCAAGAAACGTTGTCCGAATCTGTTTACTCTCAAATTTATATGAAGAGCTTCATTAGCAGCAGCATGGACTGTGTGGCTGCCAGATGGCACAGAGACAGTCTGAGGATGTTGGTTTCCCCAGTTCTGCAGAGTGATTTGTTTTTAATGAATTACGCACAGTGATCATAGGCTCTGCTCAAAGCCTCATTTACTCTGGAAATTCCTGAAATGGCTATTCATTTTTCCAAGTCTTTTTTTTTTTTTTTTGCCCCTTGAAAGTTCACAAACACCCTCTGAAAAAGAAAAGCATTAACATACATACTTTTGTAGATTAGGAGACGCAGATGATTTGATAGAAAGCAGGTTCGGGGTGAAATATTCATGATAATGAATCAGCTCTCTGGCGTTCTTTTTTTAATCTATGGAAAGCCTGACAGCAAAGAAATGTTGATTAAATAAGTTCACAGTAGATTCAAGAGTGCTCGAGGACAAGGGTCTGAGACTCCTCTGGATTAGCTCACGGTGCCGATAACATGACGGAGCTCAACAGAGCTGTGCGAATGAATCAATAAAATCACACTTCCAAAGAAGCTCTTCAGGAAGTCAAGTGAGGATCTGACCCTTCTCCTGGGCATTGTGCCCACGGAGCCTGCCTGTCTGAACAGTGTGGACGCACTCTGAGAAAGACGGTCTTCCTTTCTGGGGACCAGACAATGGCAGGATTCCTGGATTGTGTCTTCCGCACGTTTGCAGCAAGGAGACACAGTGGGTTGGGTGCTAACCAGCATCCACAGAGAAGATGAGAAAAACAGCCCACAGGTCAGGTCCACCCCGGCCTCAAAGACCACAGGCACAGACAGAACCCCAGGGGCGAGCACTACTCTGGAAAATAAGAACAGCGTGGGTCCAATCGTTCCATTAATGAGCGTTAATGTAATGAACCACAGTCCAGCAGTCCGGCTTTGAGATGGGGCACAGGATGCAGCCCAGTGTCAACCAGGAGTTTGATGGTTCTAGAACAGCATTCAGGCCATGGGCATCTGAATCACCGTGGGGGTGCAGCCTCCCTCTGGGACCCTCTCCTCACAAGAACACAAATGCTCATGGACACAACCTTTGGGGCACAGTCTTCAGGGGGCTCAGGGACCCTCCCCGCCCCAAGCTTATCCTTCAACCACCGCCCCCCCCCACACACAGGAAGAGTCTCTGAGTTCAAGAGAAAGGATATTGCTCCCCTGGTGTGACTTGGGGGCCTCGGGCAGATCACCCACACTCTGAATGTGAACCGGTGGTTTTCACAGAATGGCCATACCAAGCCTCCCTCGGACCGTGGGAGAGCCGAAGGAACAGCATGGCTCTCTGGAGGGCCTGCGGGATCTCTTCTCTGGCCACCCCCACCCTGCTCCAAACTGCCCCCTCACCCCTGAACCATCCCCCAGCATTCTCTCTGTCTCCCGCCCACCGGCTCCCCTGCCACAGCCTGCCCTCCACCGAGCAGAGCGGTGAGGGACTGTACGGTCTGACCAGGTTTCTGTGCGGAACCACACGGCTGTCTGTCTGTCTTCATGAGAAGTGAGACGTGTGCCCCTGCCCACGAGGCCCGAGTGGGCTCTCCCCTGCTGCCCGCCCAGCCTCCTCCATGGTTGCTCCTCAGCCACGCCAGGCTGCTTCCTCCCTCAGCCCAGAATGTTCTTCACCTGGCCCCGCCTTCCCATCTGTACTTCCCAGCCAGAGCACCCTCAGGAACCTCCCTTCCACAGCTCTCATGACATCCCCTAATTTCCTCACGTGTGTCTGGCCACACCTTGCCAGTACCCTGAGAGGGGCAGAGGCTGCACAGGAAGCCCCCGGACAGAGACCGGGCTGGTTGGGGGCTTGGTGGCAGCATCCCAGCCCATGCCTGCACACAGCAGGTGCTCAATACAACGTGCTAAGTGGGCAGGTGGACAGATGGAGGGAAGGAGGGCAGCGCGTATTAATAAGTAAACAAAGATGACCAGCACAGCAGGGCTCCCAGAGGGAGCTCCGGAGGCACCTGTTCTGTCGGTCTGCAGATTCCCTCCTGTGGACCCCAGTCACTGAGAGGAAGAACCAGAACATGGACCACATCTTCTGTCTCGGACGGCCGACCTGTCTCCCAAGTGCCTAGAACACATAGTAGGTGCTCTGAAAGTCTGTGGAATAGACGGAATCCCATGTGCATGGCACCATGCCCAGTCAAATGTATGCAATGGGTACCATTTGTAAATTGGGAAGTCAGGCATATTTATAATAAGCATCCAAATGAGTTATATTCTAGATAGTGTCTCTCAAAGTGTGGTACATTGACATACGCAGTCCTGAGACTGAAGTACAATGTGCGGTTGTCTGAGTTGTGCACTGAACAAGCCTTTTCTTTTCCATGGAACACCATTTTTTCTTGAAAGAACAAGTGACAAACAAATCATCGTTATTCAGACTTAGATGACTGGAAGGCATCTTCCTGAAAGGAACAAAGCGAGCCCACTGTAACTTCAAGGAAAACAACCTGACCGGTTGCTGCAATGCCAAAATGTAAACTTTCAGGTAAAAATGAGAGCTTTGGGAAATGTGTATTCACCACTGCAAGGTCAACAGCTTCCTAATTCTTAAAGACTTCTCTAATGATATTGGTGGTGATGTTGATCAACGTGATGTTTAAAATACCATATAATCAAATGCATCTGCCTTTGGAACGTCTGAGCCAGCATTTTCTAAGCGACCAGCATCCGATGTTACAAAATTATCCCCGGGTGAGTGGTGTGCTCAGAGTGCAGACACCCCAAAGGGCTTTTTTGTCACAGAGAATGCACGGTTGTTCCACATGATTTCAGCTCCCGCATTGCAGCGAAGCTTTGAGACACACCACTTGCTGAATTTTGGTGTAGTATCAAAGGGGCAAAGCTCTGATTGTCTGGAAATGCTTACCAGAGTGCTCCTCCCTTCGCCAGCTCTGTTCGCCTCTGAGGGGGGCTGATTTTCTGCATATGCTCCCGTCAAAACAGGGCGACAGATAGAAGTCAGAAGCAGACGTAAAAACTGACCATCTTCCATGATACAAGCCACTAAGGAGATCTGCTCAAGTGTAAGACAATGCCAACTCTTCTCACTGATTTTCTTGTTTTGGAACATATTGTTATTTTTCCTTTAAAAATGAATTATTTATGAGTGCCCGTCTGGCTCAGTCACAAGAGCATGAGACTCTTGATCTCGGGGTCGTGAGTACGAGCCCTACATTAGGTGTAGAGATGACTTAAATAAATAAAACTTCTCTTTTTTTAAAGATTTTTTTTATTCATTTGACAGAGAGAGACACAGAGAGAGAGGGAACACAAGCAGGGGGAGTGGGAGAGGGAGAACCAGGCTTCCCGCGGAGCAGGGAGCCATGTGGGGCTCAATCCCACCACCCTGGGATCATGACCTGAGCCGAAGGCAGACGCTTAATGACTGAGCCACCCAGGCACCCCTTAAATAAATAAAACTTAAAAAAATTTTTTGTTAATGAATTATTTAGGTTATGGATTTATTACTGTCATTTTAAATAAATTAATACACTAAATCTCCGTTTTAAACTTTAATACAGTAGATACTAATAGACATAACCCACCCAGACCAAACTCTGGGGCTCTCAGTAATTTTTAAGATTGGAAGGGGGTTCTGAGACCAGAACCTTTGAGAACCACCCTTCAAACTATGTGCCTGCTGAGATTTCCCCCCAAGCTAAACTCCATCTAGAAATGGCTTCCAAGAAAGCTGGGTGAGCTTCGGTGCGTGATCACTTAGCCTCTGAGTTCCTAGGGGCCTTTTGTAGGATGGGTTTTGCTCCATGGATCTCTTCCCAAGTGCTGGACAGACTTTCTGAAATCATTTGCAGAGATTTCTGGACCGATAAGAAGGGCCACGATAAAATGGGCCCATTATTCGGATGGGGACAAAGAGAGGTTGAGATCATGCCAGAGAGCAGACCCAGCCGGGGTACAGCCACCCTGCCATGGGTCGGGGAGGAAGCCAGCTCCCCGAAATTCCAGGAGCCGCAGCACCGGGAGCAGGGTGCAAGAGCCAGCCTTTCTCATGACACATCCATGGGGCCTGCGGTCTCACTGCAGTCATCCTGGGAATAGCTCGCAGTATTCTGGCCCCTGCGCATTTCCGTCACCACTGAAAGCAGGAATTATCCAAGTGGGTGGAAAAAGAAAATGAGGGGCAATTTAGGAAACACGACATCAGAGGTAAACAAGGGCCTGCCCTCCTCCGAGTCTCTTCTCTGCGAATTTGTTTCCAACATCGCGTTGCTCATCTGAGGAGTGAGGGCCACCCCGGCTTGAAACAGCAGGGCGGTTTACAGGACGGGCGGGGCCCCTTCCCTGCTGTCTGTGAGCTTGGAGCCGACCTGCCCGCCCCAGTGCAGCCCCAGCTCGATTTCCCACACAGGGCTCTGCAAAATGACTCCCAACACCAGACCGCAAGGGGCATTTTATCTCAGCTGTCAGCCTGAAATACATTCAGAACTCAACACAATTATGGAAACATTTGGGTCTCCTGAACTTCTCTCTGCTGGACTTCCCTCCCAAATAAAATGAAATGAAGCTTAGTTCTTTGGGGATTAATATAAACAAAGATCATAAAGGCATCCAGTGAGCAGGCGTGGGGGCGATCACAGGCTGAGAACGGGCCCTCCGCCTGGCATTCAGCACTGGGGTGTCGTGCCTCTGAGGATGCAGCCCCTCACCATGAATATGGTTAATTCTTTTAATGAGAGCCCGGGAAAATGTTGTTTCAGCTACCCCCCCCCCCACCTCACTCTGTCAATCCACATCTTGAAGGTCCTGAGTAGTATCAAATGCAAATATCCTTTAAAAAAAGGAGGTGGTCAGAGGGTCTAGAGGGAAGAAGGGATTTTTGAAGTATGCACTAAGTCAACAGACCCGTGAGCAGTGGGACAGTAAAATTTCACAGCCAGGCTTTGATCTGAATTTCAGAAAAATGAAGCCATAAATGTAGAATGTTTTATGAACCCAAAAATAAGAAACTCTTTGTCTTTTATCTAAAATGTCTGCTGAGAAAAATCAGAGGATTATCTAAACGTCGAGCTCATTATATTTTATTTGTGGCAGGGTAAAAAGAGAGCGCAAACATATTTACTGAGGTTTATTTTAACTCTAAATAAACTAAATGTCGCTTTAAAATACATACATATGTATATTTCGAATGGGTTTCTGTGGACAAAACCATCAACCCACAGAGGAAGAAGTGAATGCCTTTATTGCTCAAATTGAAATTTCCCCTCCGAGTCCGCCGTGACCTCAGTGAGAGTTTCGTCCTGCAGTCAGCCCCGCAGGTGAAAATCTTCCCTCTACCGTTGCTACCTGCCAGGGACGCTTCCTGGAGGATGTTTCTGGACGCGGGTCACCGTGGGTTGCACACGGAGGGCGGCACAGAGGCACTCAGGGCTCCCTTCTGCCTGGAGTTTCTGTGTTCTCGCAAAGAGGTAGTCGGGGAGAGAGAAATTTCTAAACTACATGCCCCCTAAACACGGCTGTCCTTAAAGAAGCAGGGACAGCCCTCGCCCAACAAAGACGGGAAGGGGGCTGCCTGCTGGGCCCCGCCTCCCCTGCGCCGGGAGGAGGTTCTCGAGGTGGTTGTCCCCAGCCGGACTTGGGGCTCAGTCTCCTGGGCTGGCCAGGGCTGCCTCACCGCTCTGCACCTGGGCCTGCACCTGCAGAAGGCCGTGCCAAGGCGCCCACCTCCAGGTGTCTCCAGGGAGACACTGCCCGTGGCGGCACCTGGCGCGCAGGGGTCCTCCGTCAACAACATCCGCTGCCATCCTCCCACGGGGCCCGGGTCCACAGCAAGGCTCCATCTCAGCCCTCCCTGAGCCCTGTCTGTCCGTCCATCTGTCCGTCCGGGACGCGAGCCCTCCCTCCTCAGAAAGCACAGCCGCTCATAGGTGAGACTGCTCAGAGAAACCGAGGGGCCCTGCCCACGGCTAACCCCACAAACGGACCCGGGCGCCCGCTCCCTAGGCTTTCCCACCGAGCAGAGCTACATTCCTGGAGAATGACTCGGTGCCCAGATGTTTTCAGTAGAAGTGACCCTGTGATTCGCCGCGGTGCCCCGTGAGCCCTGTGAGGCAGCCGCGGCCACCAGGAGAACCCCGCTGAGAGATGCGGAGCAACCTGCAGGCCATCCCGCCCCGCTGTCTCAAACGCGAGCCCCCGCATGCCAAGGCTCATTGCAAAATCCTCAGTGTTTATTAAGACACTTTCCTTCCCTGAAATGTGTGATCTCCCCCCTCATGGAAGGTAGCGCCGCCGCCTTCTAAAAGTCTCGCACACGTTACGTTTGCTTATTCTATTTCGGCAAATAGTGGGAAAATGTTTTTAGCTTAACGTAAATACCCTTTCAACATCATGTGAGAATATCAGAAGTTGGGAGAGGTGGTTGTGGGGTTTTTCTTCAATTTTAAGTATTAATGATAAAAAAGGAAAAATAATAATAAAAATGAATCCTTGATTAGAATCCTTTCAGCCACTAAATTCTTTGCACGATAGCGACCCTTTTGCTACCAAATTTTTGCTGCAAAATTCTATTTCTGTCCCTCCTGTTAACTGGAATAATGTCTGATATGTTGCAAGTTAGTCCCCAAATCTCCAAGGAGCTGACGATCTAATGATAAATGACACACACGTGACAGATGACATTAAAATCCGAAAACCAGCCAGATGCCACGTCAGCCCCTTACATACATCATCTCTTTTACACTCTGGGGACTGGAGCCTGTTTTGGCAGCTGCTCAAAGATCACCAGCCACCTGACTCTTTGTCGGAGGCCAATCCTCGCTGGGCAGGTCCTACTGTACCTATCCTCTAGGTGAGCAAACCAAGCAGAGACAAGTTTACTTAACTCTCGGCATCACCCAGCCAGCATGTGGGCTCAAGGGACACGTTCTTTCTTCCCGTACCACCTGTTGCCTGTAAGTTAGTGCAGAAGTGGGGACTGGGGTGTGGGAGCAGCCCCGAGGAAGATGGAAATACCAGTAGAAAGCGGGGAGAACAGTGGTTTGGACAGAGCGCCCAGAGGAGGAGGGAATCCTCATTCCAGGTACCTCCTCCTGGACGCACACGAGCTCGAGAGTGTAAAACGTGCCACCCAGGCTCTGAGATTGGAGAGGCACAGCCCCGGACCCTCTGTGGCGCGTTCCTGCTACTGGGGTCGAAGCGACTGCCTCTCCCATTATGAATGCACCTGCACGGAGCCCACCGAGCCCCAGCTCCCCACGGACTCCAGCAACCCCTCAGCGCCCCTGTCGGCCCTGGGCTCGTGCCATTCTGCATTTGTCCGTATCCGTCCCAACCGCTGGCGCAGGTTGCTTCCTTCCACCTCTCTTCTCAAAGTGCTTCGCCGGTGGGTCACTGAGCAGAGCTCCAGGCCTGCAGGTCATACAGGTCATAACGTGGGTCACGAAGTCAGTGTGATGGTGATAGCCATTTCTTGAAAAAGTGGAACAGGGTAGAAGAGAATAGGATAGAGTAAGATAGGAGAGAATAGTGTAGACCAGAGCACATTTCACTTGGGAAGATGAGGCGTTGTTTTTGAAACATCTGGATCTGTCCTGCACGTGCGTGTGTGTGTGCGCACGTGAGTGTGTAACCCCGGGCACATCCGTCCGGGAACGGGCTATGCTGTTGTAATAAAGAGACCCAGATATAGTGTATCAACCAGTGGGATTTTGTCTCCCTCTCCGCACTAGTCCAGCGGTGGGCAGGTGGGCCAGGGTGAGCGGAGGGCTCTGCTCTGTGGGATCATGTAGACACCCCCATTCTTCCCGTCTTGTTCCCCATCCCTGGGGGTCACCTCCACCAGCCTGGCCCAGCCGGCTCACAGCCCCAGGGCTGCTACAGCCCAGAGGCGGGAATGACGAGCAAGTAGAAGGCAAGTTCTTCCCTTCTCTAAGGACGGGAGCAGATGGGCGCTCACGCTTCCTCTCACATCCTATCGGCCAGAACTTAGTCTCAAGGTCACACCTACTCGCCCGGAGAGACTGATGGGAGACACAGTCTTCCAGCTCAGCAAGCAGACACCCCTGATACTTGGGAGGTTCTATTACTAAAGGCAAGGAAGGGGGGACGGAGGTCAATGCACAGTCTCCACCACCCTGGATAACCAGATCAATGACTTCTTATCGGGGCTGTGCTTGCCGTGTGTGGAAGCTGCTGCCTTATGGCAGCAGGACAAGCTTCCCTTGTCCTTTATGAAACCCCCCCGGGTCCTGTGCTCCAGCAGAAAGGCATGATCTGAACTTGAGGGGAGTTGGAGTGCCGTCCGTGCTCATTGGCAGCTGACCACATGCACTCGAGCAGGAACACGGCTTCCTCGCTCCTTGGGGGGGCTCTACAGCAGGACGCGGGGCATTGTACCCACACCCTCATGCACGGGGCTCCTCGGAGTCTGAAGTGAGATCAGGGATGTGAATCGCCTTAGAAAAGTGAGGGTGCCCTCTGAAAGAAAGACACGACGATTCCCTTCCAACCCTGCTTTGCTGCTGGTCAACCTCACACGCGGCTGCGCTTCTCACCTCGGGGGTCCCGCCTTCACTCTAACACAGGACAGCCTTGGACTTGGAGGTCTTCACGGCCTATTTTAGAATCTGCTTATTCTGTTCCTGCCCTGCGTCCTCTCTATGCAGTCCAAAGCTATTAACTATAAATTTACACAAATGAGCTGGACTTATATGGGAATGCCATCATTTTATCCACAAGCGCCCTGCGGATGAGTGTGTGCAACATCTGTTGAGTGACGTGGTTGTGTTTCAACGTTATCACAATAAGGCCTGATCTGTGGCTGAGTCTGCTGATGTGGGGTCACTGAGGGGGGAAATGGGAATATTAAAAAAACAATAACGACAACAAAACTTGCTCATTAGGTGACTGTGTTTGGAGGACCTCGTGTCTAGCATCTAAACCTCAGCTGGTGTGGGCTCACTTTTTAAACAGAGTGACCGTGTGCTGAGAATGCTTTCTTGCCCACGTCTCTCTGCCCATCGCCAAGGTCACCCACCAAAGCTGGTCCAAGGTCAGGTCACCACAGAGCCACCGACCAACATTTCCAACAAAAGGCCGCGACTTTGGCCTCCATGCCATATCATTATACCTTGAAATCGAGCTCTTGACATGCTGTGCTTGAAGTGTACAACTTTTAGCTAATTAGAAGGCTAAAAAATGCAACTTAATGAATTCAAGACTTGTTTATGCGAACCTGCCAAGGCGTTTGGCAGTGAGAAAGTGTGATTTGGTGAACATCTGATTACAGGCCGTGTGGAATTCCACATGCGGAGAGGCTGGGTTGGATCGGACTTTTATTGAACTGTTGTCTAGAATGTGGACTAATTTCCGACTACCTCATAAGGACTTCTAAGCAGGGTTGACAAAGGATTTATCCTAATTATTGCTCTGGCCCGGGCCGTGATTATAAGTGATACATATGTAAGTTGTGTTTATGAAGTTTCCGAGTTGCAATTAGAACACGCTGTGATTTTTCTCCCCTTCCCCTTTCTTTTCCTGCTCACGGTGACTTCCTTTAAGAACCTTGCCTTTTTTTTTCTCCCTCAAATTAATACCTGCCAGAGATTTCCTTCAGACAGAACAGACTCCCAGCACATACCCACACCCGTTCCCGAGGAGCTTTTGATCTGCCATTTTTCAAGCCCGCCCCCTGAGAAAGCAGTGTGGCTACCAGCACTTTACCTAGCCCTTCTTTTCAGAGCCACAGACTGAAAGTAATTTGCAAATGGAACTCAGTGCTCGATTCTTTTTCTTGCTTAGCTCCAAGCAATTTTAAAATCACAGAGTACATCGAAGGCATGTCTAAAAAAGGAACAAAATGGGCTTCGGTGGCGGGGGGCAAGCAGAAGACAGCTGGGAAGTAAAGAGAATGTGCCAAGAGTGGGAATGGAAATTTCACCAGAAAATAGGTGCCCTGTGTGTTCGCTGTGAAGTTCTACATGCGTCCGCTGGAGCAAACAAGTTAGGAGGTCATTCAAAACGCCCGCCTATGTGTTACTTTTGTCTCTTTGAGCTCTCGGGATCTAAAAGGGTGCATTTAAAAATCTCCAACTAGCGACACTTGATGATTTACCTATTTCTCCCCATCACGCGGTCTAGTGTGGATTTATTGGTAGAACCATTATAGAATCAGGTTGCTTTCTTTTTGAGGCAAAAAATAACTTCAGAAGTGATGACCTATCTGAGAAAAGCGAGGGCCGGAAAGAGAGCATGGCGTGGCCGCCAGCACCATCCCGCACATAGTTACCATTTGTCCTTGGCGGGAAGAACCGTGAAGATCCAGTCTGACAGCAGCAGTGCCGGAGCGAGGGGTACCGTGTCAGGAGCTGCAGGCTCCAGCTGTGCATGACACCCGCCCCCACCTGCTCATCTTATACCTGGGAGTGAGTCCCCTTTGGAACGCCTTCATCGCCATGGGGCTCCTCTGAGCCTCTCGCCTGCCGAGGAGCATTTTGAGTCCCCTGACGGGAGGGGAGCATTCAGCAGTTCTTGCAGACGTGCTGGGCTTGGAACCCTGTCTCCGTGGAGCATCCCTCAGAGGGATTAGTCCTCTTTGGAGAAGGAGCTGCACCTGGAGGCCTGGTGATTGCCCGGTTCAAATCCCAGCTCCACTACTTCCTGCCTGAGTGACCTGGCACAGTCCTTTCAACCCTCGGAGCTTCATCTTCCTGCCGTGAGTGCCAACCCCATGGGGCGGCTGTAGGGTCTCCAAGGAGAAGGCGCAGAAAGCACGGCAGTGGCTGGCACTTAGTAAACCCTGGGGAGTATTCGTTACCCTAGCCGCTCTCTCCATGACGCTTCACTGGGACTAAGGGTGAAGCTGAGGCTGAAGGGCGTCGGGGTTTTACATCCGAATTTCTACGCCAAGCCACCTGGGTTCAAGTGTTTGCTTTGCAACGGACTTTTGGCCCCCGAGCTTCATTTTGTCATGGCTCGCAGGGCGACGGCCACAGCCCCCAGCTTACCGGGTTGTTGTTAAAATTCAGTGAGTTAGTGTGTGTGCGTGCCTAACACAGTGCCAGCACGAGGCTTACAGGACCGGGCATGACCGTGACCAGCGGAACACAGCAGAAGGCGACCAGACCTGCCCCCAGGCTCTCTTTCGCTCAGGAAGCTCCCTGAGACCAGGAGCCACGCCTCCCGCTTGGCGGTCCCTGCACCGCGCCCCACGCTGGCCCCAGGCACGTCCCCAGGACAGGCCGCACCGCTGACAGCACACTTTCCCGGCTGGGCCCCCCGTCGCCCCGCCAGCGGACGGACTTCCACCCGCCACCCTCCCGCGGTGCTGGTCATCGAAGACCGAGCCCCCAGAGGAGCTTGGTGAGTGCGCCGCACCGTCCTCAGTGCCGACTCAGCCTGGAGCCCCTGGGCTGACCGACCGGGCGCGTCCCCATCACCCGATGTTGGGGCTGCCAGAGGAGACGGGCCTGACCTTTCCTCGCCGACATCCTGCTGTCCAGGCGAGGCCTGAGAAGCCAGAGGGGCAGCGTGGCACTCTGGGACCTCGGCACCTGTTGGCGCTGGCCCCTGCTTCCACTGGAAGGACAAGGACAGCAACTGTCAGAAACATGCCAGGTCCGCACAGGAGGCAGGTGGTGCCCTGAGCAGTTAAACAGCCAGAAAGTTTCCCTTCCATTGTGATTGTATCATCCAGCCCTTTCCGGTGGGACTGGGAAGAGTCCAGAACACAGGCATGAAAGGGCTGAACGCAGAGACTTTACCTGGACACTGACAGCCCAGGAGCCCTCAGCCCAGCTGGGGTCGGCGGCAGACAGTCCCTCCCATGCCAATGGCTTCCTGCATTTCTTGGACCGTCTGAGGATGTTTGCAGGATAGGCCACAAGGACCACAGAGCCAATGCCCACAGGAGCACTCCACACGGATCAGGAGCTGTGGGACGGTCCCCAGTGTCGGGTTCCTGAGCGTGCTGTGTCCCGTGCTGCACAGCGTGCCCTCTGGGAAGGGCCTCGGCTGCCCGCAGAGGAGACCACGTGGCGAGGAATCCGTCTTTGCCTTTCTCACCTCCCCGTGCCCCCCAGCAGACCATCTGTGCCGTCCACGTGGGGGGCCCAGACTAAGCCGGGGCTGACGCGCAGCCTTGGGAGTGTGGGCTCTGCATCCTGAGGCGCTGGTCCGAATGCAAGTGTCCTCTCGGTTCCGAGTGGCCTGTGGCCTCAGGCAGTGAAGTTCTTGATTTGCAGTGTGACTATAATCAGGGCACTTCCCTCCTAGTGTTGATCTTGGGATCAACTGAGCTTGCTCCTGGGACCAAGAAGCACACGCGGGGCACCGTCTCTTAGCTTCTCCACGCCTCCATTTGCACGTCTGGAAAATAGGAGAATAACCAGTGACAACAGCCCCCACAACCCCCGCTGAGAAGCTGGTGGAGGGAGAAGCCAAAATATACCAGGAGGAGAGCTTATCGATCGTGATATTGATCCCGTACCACTGGTGACCACCGTCCGACAGCACCCTGGGATGCCAGCCGGGGAACCGGACAGACCAGCTGGCTGGCTGGAGTCGGCCGGGGTGGGGGCTAGACTCAGTCAGCCACCGAAAATCCCCCAGCAATGTTCCCCTGACGTACTTCCTCGTTGGGATGCAGAAGGCACCACGTGGGGGCCAGGCGGGGCGAGGCCATGATAAAAGTCGCTAAAATAACATCCAACGTGCAAGAGATCAAAACAGGCGTCCTTAGTTGAGCTGTTTGCTCTTTCCGCCCGCTGTTCCACTTGGCGGCTCCGTGGCAGCGTGGCCCCCGGGTCCTGCTGTCCACACAGCGAGAACACCCACCATGGGCCCCGCTCCGATCGGCTGCTTCCCTAGCGCGGCCTCGCTGAGCTCCCGGCCAGCGCCCATGTGTCCGCGCGAGTGCCTCAGGCAGACGTGGACTCCAAGGCTCAGCGACGAACCTCCGGCTCCACGGCCGTGCACTGTCTATTCCCTGATCCCCGCTGCATCAGCCTTGCCTTCGTTCTGATCAAATCCTACAGGACCTCCAAGGTGAGGCCCTGCCGCCCCACACACGGGGGCCTGGCCATGACTGCCGGGCGGGGGAGTCCGCCACAGGACTCACTTCTTCCAGTCCTCGGCTTTTGAAGAGAATGCTTCAAAACCCAATTCAAACAGCGCGTCCTCTGGGGGCCTTCTGTGGTTCTTTCGAGTACTCTGTGGCTCCTGTGACTCATCACACTCCCTTCAGCAAAAGCAGGTCCATCCCCTGGAAGATCGCAGTGTCACTCAACAGTCAGGAGTCACGTGTGAGCACCCACCCTGGCCATTTACCAGAAACTACGGTGGATAAAAATATGCTCCATCAGCCCCAGCCTTTGAGAGGCCTGCCACCAAAGCCAGAAGCTGAGAGGCGCCCTGTTACGGTGCAGGAAAACCGTGCTCTCTACTTCTCCTTTCCTACTCGAACACTCGTGCTCACTCTTCAGGCTTCACCCCCTCCCAGTGGCCCTCTGACCCTCAGGAAGAGCATCCCTCCCATGTCCCCAACACCCCACCCCGGGATTGTCCCTGTCGCTCTCCCCCTCCAGACTAAGATAAACTCCTTCTGCGCAAGGACTGTGAGATCGTTAACATACTCCAGGATGCAAATCGGAGAAACCAAAGACTGTTCTGGCTCCAACAGATGAGGGGAAGGTGCCCAAAAGACTGTGGCCGGTCATGGAGCCTGGAGCCCCGGGCAGGAGGGCCACAGGGCCAGGAGGGCTGGACCTGGGAGCGGGGAGGAGTTAGGACCCCCATGCTGTGTTCCTTCCGTGCCGCTCACCCCGACCCATGTGTGGGTCTCTCCTCCCTTGCCCTAGACCTCGGGGTGTGCAAGGCAGAAAGCACATCTTTGTACAGCCTCCAGACATACCTTATGCAAGTCCAGCAACACAGAGTCTCTTCCCCGGCCCCGAATCCCCAGGTCGAACCAGTGTTCCTGGCAGGCCTGTGTCTGACTTCTAGCCCCACTCCAGCGATCCGTGGAGCTGAGCAAAGCTGCCCTTGGGGAGTCGTGGCAAAGCCCAGAAGGTGCACACGTGTCCCGCCTCCTCTTGGCCACAGATGCAGGTGCCAAGGCAGCAAGTCTTTGCCGTCAGCTGTCACTGCCAAGTGTCCCATCGGTGCAGGCACCGTGGCCACCTGGCTCGGGCGCCCACGGCCGCCTCTCCATGAGCCCAAGGCAGCCCTGGGTGCTGCGTGGTGGAGCTTGCTGGCTGTCCTGTCACCTCTTCACCTGCAGACACTCTCCTTAGTGCAAAGCCGCTTGCACGGGGTGGGCCCGGAGAACATGCCACGGTCAGGGGCCTTGCTCCAGTGCCTGCTGCATTGGTTCTGCATGGAAGACGCCCTCCTCTACTGGGCAGCTGCCCCAGGAGCCCGGGGTCCTGGCAGAGTCTAGCCTCGACCACCTTGCTGCCCCACTGCCCCAACCTCCTCCACTGGGCACTTCTACCAGACAGAAGTGAACAGAGGAAGTCGGTTCCACAACCCAGAAGCCTCGGAGGGGACGGTGAGCAAGGTGAGCAGCCAGCTTCGGCCACCGCCAAAGCCCAGAGGTGGGGATGGCAGCGGAAGGAGGACCTCAGAGGATGGGGTGAGCCAGAAGCTCGGCGCAGGCTCAGATGGAGGAACGTGAGGAAAGCCTCCCCCACCCTCTCCTGCCCCACTGTCCAGATTTCCGTTGGGCAAAGCCATAAGGGAGCCAGGGCGCATGGACCCTGAGAGGTGCATTCCAAGAAGAGCAGGCCAGATCTGAGGACGGCCAAAAGCCCTCCTCCCTGATGTCGCCCACCATCACCCCCGGCAGAGAAAAGGAGCAATCCCTTTTCCTCCAGGGGAGTCAGCCCTCTTCCCCGACACCTTCCCCTCCCTCTCCCTTTCCAGAGATGCTGCCCTGCCAAACTCCAGGCTCCTCAGCCCCTCCCTCCCTGCAGCAAAGCCAGAAACTTCCTCTCTCCCAAGAAAAGAGGAACAGAAGAAGCCACAGACCCGCTCTGTGTGAGCAGACACCTTATCCTACTTCCTTGCGATTAGTCCGCATCCTGCTCAGTCACTCCCTCCTTCCACAATGTCAGCCACTCACCAGAAAGACGAAGGAGAACACTTTAAGCCACCCAGAAATCTATACAGTAGTCCCACGACCCCCGGATTGTGCTGCAAAGGCCCCAAATGTGCCAAAAATGGACCACCACCTACCCAGCAGCCTCGGCGAGCAATCCGCTGCGCACAGCCCTTCTTCGCCCACAACTCAACCCCACAACTCCTCTTTCTCTCTCCCCTCCTTGCATCGCTCGGAAGTCGACTGCCCTGGATGGGGTTCAAACATCTCTACAGTTTTATCAGCTTTTTAGAAATGGAAGTTACAACTCTAAGGGGATTGCTGAGCAGAGATTGAGCAGCTCCAGGGGAGGAAGTAATGTGGGGTGAAGGGGTTCAGTTTCAAAGGCATCTAATGGAACGGTGGAGGAAGCCTGTGTTGGAATACAACGCAGGTCCTTGGAATGCCAGCGCTCAGTATAGCTAGCCGGCCAGGAAAGAAGGGAAAACGTCAAGTAGGAGAAGACATTAGGGCGAGCAAGGATTTCATGGTGGAAGGAAATATTTAACTAAGTGCATTATTCATTTTTCATTGACTCAGATGCCAGGGGCTTTAGCTCATAGTGCGGGGTTAGAGAGAACGTCCAGACCCAGCAACGCTATGCAGTTAAACTTTTTTTTTCCTCTTTTGTAATCTCGGGTAAAGAGTTCTGGTCCTTTGGGGTCTTTGGGCTGAGAGAAAATATTCCATCTTCTCTAGGGAGACTCTGCCTTTTTGCTTGACAGAAAAATGGAAAGGGTGACCCTGCTGGCACTCAGCTCCCCTGGTCACCAGGACTGGGTGGGCCTTTAATCCCCATGGAGTCACCCAATCTCCCGGGGTCGGCTGGGGGGTCTGTGAGTCAGAGGCTTACTTCTGACATGGGCCTGCTCTTTCTTGCACTTCTGTCAGGGACTCTGCGAGCCGTTCTGGAAATAGACAGAAATGCCTTACTTGTTCTTTCTGACGGTGACATACAACAGTTGGTTTCTCCTTCTCATTTGACGTGTTTCAAAATGTCGTAGTGACTGCAAACTATTTCCCTAATTGATCCGGAATGCAGACTAATTCCCATGCCCCGAATTGGTTCATGTGTTCCAAATTTGGAAATTGTATCATACATTTAAGACAAGCCTCATTAGGACTGCAGTTTAGAGCTGGGTTGAACAAAAAAGACCCAAAAAAAAAAAAAAAAAAAAAGGTAGGGGAGGACAATGAACTCTGACCTGATTATAAATTAAAAAAAAAAAATCCTAATGGGGCGCCTGGGTGGCTCAGTCAGTTAAGCATCTGCCTTCAGCTCAGGTCATGTTCCCAGGGTCCTGGGATCGAGCCCCGCATCGGGCTCCCTGCTCAGCAGGGAGTCTGCTTGTCCCACCCCACTCATGCTCTCTCTCTCTCTCTCAAATAAATAAATAAAATCTTTTTTAAAAAATCCTACAAACAGGGCGCCTGGGTGGCTCAGTCGGTTAAGCGACTGCCTTCGGCTCAGGTCATGATCCCAGGGTCCTGGGATCGAGTCCCACATCAGGCTCCCTGCTCTGCAGGGAGCCTGCTTCTCCCTCTCCCACTCCCCCTGCTTGTGTTCCCTCTCTCGCTGTGTCTCTCTCTGTCAAATAAATAAATAAAATCTTTAAAAAAAAAAAAAAAAAAAATCCTACAAACATTTCGGTAATAATCATGATAATGCTAACAAAAATAGAGGCAAACATTTATTGAGACACTCACGATCTATCAGCCACCATACTGAGTATCTTACTTACAAAATGCATTGGATTTACCCAATTATCTGTGTGAGAGGTATCAACACTCCCAGATACGCCCACAGAGGCTCGTAGGAGTGGTGTGGCTTGTCAAGCAGGCACAGGCAGGAAGAGGAGAACCCAGCACCACGGTCTTTTTGGTTAGGATTCACAGTCTTCTGAGTCACTCGTGGGTACAGAATTTACCAGCACCCAGAGGAAATGATTTACACAATATGGATGCCACAGCTTTGACCCCAGGGATGACCCTCCCACAAGCTTCTGGTTGAGTGAAAAGTAAGCACCAGAACCCACTGTCTTTTTTTTTTTTTTTTTTTTTTGGTAATCTTTAAAATTTGAGTTGGAGAAGCAAGATGTGCATATTTGCATAATGGCTATTATGCATATCCATCCAAGAGACCGTGGCTTATTTCAGACGTTGGAGACATTACTTCCGTCCATCCCCCACTGGCCAGCAGCTCGTCACATGCTCATGTCCTGGGGGCTGGGACATGTAATCCTTCCCCTTGGCAGCCACGTGCCTGCTGAAATACCAGGATTCTGTTTCCAAAGGAAAAGGGAACATGGATGCTGATGGCGACGAGCTATGTTGGCCACAGTCTTATTCACACTGCGTCCCCAGCTCTCTTCCAGTCTCTGGGACATGGTTCTCGGATAAATAAACTCACAGGTCACAGGTTGACAACCTCTGATAAGAACCCCCACCATCGTTCCAACCTATGGAAGACCCAACGTTAAATGTAAAAATTCTCTTATCAGCATAGGTAAGGCAAATATTGTTCATCTCCATTTACAGCCGAGGGAATAATATCCATGCTCTCCGACTTCCTTATCAGTAGGACCCCAATTTTATCCAGGGTGATAATATAGCCATTCTTCTTCCCTGCAAGAAGAATGCTGCAACCTGCATGTAGATGCTCTCCTCTCTGGGAAGTAGAGCTTAACCCCACCCTTGAACGTGAGCTGAACCAGGTGCCTTGCTTCCGAAGACCAGAGCATGGAGAGAGAACTTCAGGAAGCTTGCAGTGGAGAAGCCCGGCAGACACCTCGTTAGGCAGGGGACAGAGGTGAACATCACTAGGACATTTCATATCTGTGGTATGCTTCCCCAAACACAAAACTCAGTCTGATCATGACAAAAACCCAGGGTGACAGACAAACCCAAGTTGAGGGACAATTGGAAAACATCTGAACAGTCCTCTTCAAAATTGTCAAGGTCATGAGAAACAAGGGAAGTCTGAGAGATTGCCGCAGCTCAGCAGAGGCTAGGAGACATGGAGCCTAAATGCAGGTTGGGATCCCGGAGGAGATCTACAGTCTGGGGTTTGGTTAACAGTGATGTACCAACGTGGATCTCTTACTTTGCAAAATGTGCTGTCGTTATGGAAGATAGAGACACTGGGGGAAACTGGGTGTGGGGTATATGGTCACACTCGGTACGGTCTCGGCAACTTTTCTATGACTCCTAAATCATTCCAAGACAAAACATCTGTTGAAATTAAAAATACACAGCATCCCTAGCAGTTAAGGGTGCCCAAATGACCCTTTCCTGGCCAATGAGATGTGAACAGATGACTGTCCACAGAGTTGGTTTCGGGGAAGGCTTGTGTGTGTGTGCGTGCGCGTGCTCATGGATGTGTGTGAGCGTGCATGTATGCACATGAGCGTGTATGCATGCACGTGTGTGGGTGTGAGCATGTGTTTGCACATGTGTGCATGCATGTTTAATAAAATCTGGGCACACACCTCCTTCCCTTCTTCTTACCACCTGCTCTGTGCCTGAGATGCAGCCTTCCTGCATGTACCGCAGGCGGTAAGGCAGCGCGCTGGAAGGAGACCCAGGTCTTAGCAAGTTCCTTCAGCCGCTACAACGTGCAAGTCTATCTTTGGAATTCTCGTCATGCGAGGAAATCAGGCCTCATAGCTCAGCCTCATTTGGTCAAGCACGGTCAAATTCCTGGGCAGCCGAGCCCACCCCTAATCTATAATAGGTGGAACCCCAGGAAGTTGTCGGTATGTGATGATCTCTGCCCGTGGCAGAAGCTTGTGATGATCCCAGTTGTTAACTATTTTATTTCTGTAGCAGGATCGTTTTTTTCTGTGTGGTATTAATATGTATGTGCTTCAGTGGTGGAAAAACGAAAACTCCCAAATCCTCACTTTCTTGAGAGGCTGGTTATGTAGGGTGTCCCTAAGGGGGTGCATCTATGTGTTTGTGTGAGATGTATTGATTACATGATTTTGAAGGATAACAGTCTGTTGTGTGGATGTGTTTTAACAGCCAAATTGGATGTTTCAATTTGGCAAGGAAGGTAGGATTTCAGACACTCAGGCCTTGACCCGTAGGCTGGACGATAAGACCAATCGAAGCATAATGAAATGTATGTTTCCGTTGCTTCTGTTGTATCTGTCTGGGGTTCATTGTCTTATTCTTTAGTGACTTTTAAAATCTTGTGCCTGAAAGTTTATTTTCCATAATTATGAAGTAGATGTGCATGCATACATTTATGTAAAATATTTGCTGTGTAAAGGTGGGGTTTTTTTGTTTATTCTCTTTTTTTTTAAGATTGTATTTATTTATTTGAGGGAGGGGGAGGGAGAGAGAGCACAAGCAGGGGGAGTGGGAGAGGGAGAAGCAGGCTCCCCGCTGAGCAGAGAGCCCGAGTGGGACTTGATCCCAGGACCCTGGGATCATGACCTGAGCCGAAGGCAGACGCTTAACTAACTGAACCACCCAGGCGTCCCTTTTGGTTTATTCTCTTAAAGATCACTATATTTAAGTAAAAAACGAAGGTCAGCAATAAAATAAATAAATAAATAAAAGGCATCAATTCCTCCCAGCAAGGCTGGGTCAGATTGCCTTTTTTCTAAATATTATTGAACCATCTCCTATAAATCTGGGTCACCAAGAGTAGCAAACAGCCCCTCCCCAACATCTTTTTCTAGGGTAAGGAGTTGATCTCTTAAGAACCATAATAATAGGGGTTTTTTTAAATTGTGTTTTGGGGTCCCCAGTTTTTTTATTTATTTATTTATTTATTTTTAAAGATTTTTATTTATTTATTTGACAGAGAGAGATATAGTGAAAGAGGGAACACAAGCAGGGGGAGTGGGAGAAGGAGAAGCAGGCTTCCCGCTGAGCAGGGAGCCCGATGCGGGGCTCAATCCCAGGACCCCGGGATCACAACCTGAGCCGAAGGCAGACGCTGAACGACTGAGCCACCCAGGTGCCCCATTGTTTTTGTTTTTTTTTAAGATTTTATTTATTTATTTATTTATTTGAGAGAGAGAAAGCGAGAGAGCTGAGGGTAAGCGCGGGGAGGGAGAGAGACAAGACTCCCCTCTGAGCACGGAGCCCTATGCGGGGCTCAATCTCCGGACCCTGGAGATGAGCTGAAACCGAGAGTCGGATGCTTAACCAACTGAGCCCCCAGGCGCCCCTTAAGAGGTTTTAAATACCGCGTTTTACCTGGTGCCCTTGATGCTTCAGCGACTCAGTAAGAGATTCCCTCCCTACCTTCAGACTAGAAGCCACCGACTATTGGTGGTTAGAAGAAATTCTTATCTTCCCCACCATTTCACTCCTACATGTATCCCCCAAAGGCCTGAAAACTGGGACTCAAACAATCCCTTGCGCACGGGTATTCATAGCAACACTATTCATAGCAGCCAAAAGGTGGAAACAACTCAAGTATCCAGAAACTGATGAATGGATTGACCAAACTCGGTCTATGTGTACGCTGGAACATCACTCAGGAACAAACAGGAACAAGGTGCTGACATGGGTTGAACGAGGCCCTGCAGACATTACACCCCGTGAGAGAAGCCAGCCACAAAGAGTGATTCCTCTTACATCAAATGTGCACACCAGGGAAATCCACAGACGAGTGCAGGTTGGTGGCTGGTGGGAAGCAATTGCTGACAGATACAGAGTTTTCATTTGGGGCGATGAAAATATTTTAGAACTTGGGATAGAGGTGGTGTTTTCACAACATGGTTAATGTGCTAAGTGCAACTGAATTGTACTTTTAAATGATTCATTTTATGTTTCGTGAATTTCACCCCTAATTTAAAAAACTTTTCTTCAATGTGTTTAAACACATGATAAAACCAAAATAACCGTCCTACGGAATGACTTATAATTAACACAAATAAAGTAAGGTCAGCTAGCCTGGGGCTGAGAAGCTCCACACACAGTTTGCACCTGCTGTGTGTGGTTATCTGTTGCTGCCTAATAAACCGCTCCAAAATATGGTGGTTTCACACGATGACATTGCTTTGCTCACACTTCTGCGCAGAGATCAGCAGCAACTACCCACCTGGGACCCCTCAAGGTGGAGGCTGGGATCACCTGAAGGGGGTCTGGCTCACCTGGCTGGTGGCTGATGTTGCTGGGGACCTCAGACGGGGCTGGGAGCAGGACACCTCCACGTGGCTTTTCCATAGGGCCATTTGGCTTCCTCACAGTGCAATGACTCGGGCCCAGAGCACCCCCCGAGGTCCAGGCGGACGCTGCCTCACCTCCCGTGACTTAGTCTCGGCCGCCACACACCGGGAAAAGCCTTGTTAATAATGTACAAGTAGGAATCTGATGGTAGTTTCGGATTGATGACGGAGCCGGTTTCTGGGTTTTCACCACAGAACTTAGAGTCACTTCTCTGCACGCCCCAATGTTAAAGAATCACCTGGAATCATCCAGCAAATGTCCCACACCACTGAACCCAGCGTTCGAACGCTGACACTCTCTGTCATCAGCTGCCTCCCATTTACAGCCACAGTGAGCACCCTGTGGGCTGATTCTGGCCCGGACACAGGCGTCGACGCCGCACACACCGCGAACTGACTTAAACATTAAACACGTCTGTGTTTGCCCAATCGATAACTTTTCTTTTCCCAAAAATAGGAAAGAAAAAAAAAAGCTATCCAAAGTTGTTTGGGTTAAGTGCCAGCATTTCATCTAGGGATGAAAACCACTTCGTTCTAAAGCCAGACTTCCTTGCAACACACGCTTAGGATCAGCTAGTGGATGTTTGGAGAGGAGAGAGGTACCCCGGCTGCTCAGCCTCACCCCAAAATTCAACATCCTTCCAAGGTGCCCTGCAGGGTGTGGTGACTTTCCTCCCTAAGGAGCCCCCAGCTTTCTGTGACCTCACCAGTGGGGTCCCACAAATTGCTGGGAGCCTGGCTGGGAGAAGAGGTGCAGGACTAGGTAGCGCCACCAAGGGGTCCTGCTCCTGTGTCCCCATTTCCCTATTCACGGAGCCCTGCAGTGTGCGCGGCTCCATCCCAGCGCATCTCATTCCTAGCAAGGACTGCGTGGATGTTTGGTGGGAGGTGGAGGTCACACAGGGCTCTGGCCCCCAGGCCACCCTCGCCAGCCCCTCTTTCTAGAACTGCAAACGAGAAGCAGCCGTGTCCCTCCACGTCAGCGACCACCTAACCAAAATAAACTGGGTAAGCCTGTGCTCCGAGGGAAGGGCCCCTGGCGCTCAGCCTATTGGGAGGTTATCACCGTCGTGGTGGTCCCGCATCTTTACTGGAGAGACATTTTTCAAATCTGTGAGAACAAACCTCACCAGCTCTTGAAAGATTGAAGGGTGGGCACGCCCAAGCCGGTGGGCGGACTCAGCATCGCTGACCCCTCTGCTGGCTGATGGCACATGGCCCAGGCGAGAGAGTCCAGCTGCTCTGCGTGAAAAGCAGGTTGCTCGCTGGCTTTGCCCCTCCTGGCTTTAGTGGCTGACTCGTCTGGAAATGCATCCGCAGGCTCAGCCAGCTGGCATCCACCCCTGCGGTGTCTCCGGGCCCCAGTGTCACGGTCACCTGTCCCATGCCGGCCATCTTGCTCAGGCCTCAGCTGCTGGGCTCATCGGGAGCTGCCCAGGGCTGCAGGTGGAGGGAACAGCAGGAAACATCTGTCTCTAAGTCCCTGAGCCAGTGGGCTCACCTGGAAGATGGAGACTGCACTTACCTGGTCTCTTAGCCCCTTACGCTCTCCTCTACCCACGTGAGCTGCGGTGATTCTTTTATTTTATTTTTTGACATTTTATTTATTTTTATTTTTTAATTTAATTTCAAGTTAGTTAACCTAGGGTGTATTATTAGTTTAAGAGGTAAGGATTTAGTGATTCATCAGTTGCATATAACACTCAGTGCTCATTCCATCATGTGCCCTCCTTAACGTTCATCACCCTGTTACCCTCTCCCTCCACCCCCCTCCCCTGCAGCAACCCTCAGTTTGTTTCCTAGAGTTAAGAGTCTCTTATGGTTTGTCTCCCTCTCTGTTTTCATCTTATTTTATTTTTCCCTTCCCCTGTGATCATTTGTTTTGTTTCTTAAACTCCACATATGAGTGAAATTATATGGTATTTGTCTTTCTCTGATTGACTTATTTCACTTAGCATAATACCGTCTAGTTCCATCCACATCGTTGCAAATGGCAAGATCTCATTTTTTTCATTTCATTTCATTTCATTCTTTATCCATTCATCCATCCATGGACATCTGGGCTCTTTCCATAGTTTGGCTATTGTGGACATTGTTGTTATAAACATTGGGGTGCAGGTGCCCCTTCGGATCACTACATTTGTACCCTTTGGATAAATACCCAGTAGTGCAATTGCTGGGTCGTAAGGTAGCTTTATTTTTAAGTTTTTGAGGAACCTCCATACTGTTTTCCAGAGTGGCTGCACCAGCTTGCATTCCCACCAACAGTGTAGGAGGGTTCCCCTTTCTCCGCATCCCCGCCAACATCTGTCGTTTCCTGACTTGTTAATTTTAGCCATTCTGACCGGTGTGAGGTGGTATCTCATTGAGGTTTTGATTTGGATTTCCCTGATGCCGAGCAATGCTGAGCACTTTTTCACGTATCTGTTGGCCATTTGGTTGTCTTCTTTGCAGAAATGTCTGTTCATGTCTTCTGCCCATTTCTTGATTGGATTATTTGTTCTTTGGGTGTTGAGTTTGATAAGTTCTTTATAGATTTTGGATACTAGCCCTTTATCTGATATGTCATTTGCAAATATCTTCTCCCATTCTGTTGGTTGTCTTTTGGTTTTGTTGACTGTTTCCTTTGCTTTGCAAAAGCTTTTTATCTTGATGAAGTCCCAATAGTTCATTTTTGCCCTTGCTTCCCTTGCCTTTGGCGATGTTCCTAGGAAGAAGTTGCTGTGGCTGAGGTCCAAGACGTTGCTGCCTGTGTTCTCCTTTAGGATTTTGATAGACTCCTGTCTCACATTTAGGTCTTTCAACTATTTTGAGGCTATTTTTGTGTGTGGTGTAAGGAAATGGTCCAGTTTCATTCTTCTGCATGTGGCTGCCCAATTTTCCCAACACCATTTGTTGAAGAGACTGTCTTTTTTCCATGGACATTCTTTCCTGTTCTGTTGAAGATTAGTTTTTGTGCCAGTACCATACTGTCTTGATGATTACAGCTTTGTAATAGAGCTTGAAGTCTGGAATTGTGATGCTGCCGGCTTTTTCTTTTTCAACATTCCTCTGGCTATCCGGGGTCTATTCTGCTTCCATAAAAATTTTAGAATTGTTTGTTCCATCTCTGTGAAAAATGCTGGTGTTATTTTGATAGGGATTGCATTGAATGTGTAGATGGCTTGGGGTAGTATGAACATTTTAACAGTCTTTGTTCTTCCAATCCATGAGCGTGGAATTGCAGGGATTCTTTTAAAACCTGTCACATGTTGTTCCTGTGCTCAAAACCCTCCAGGGTCTGTACCCTTCACTTTGCATTAAACAGTCTTGGCAGATCCTACAAACACAGACCACCTTGCTGTTTGCACACAAAGACACCTGCCTCAGGACCTTGGCACTGGCTGTCCCTTTCCCTCTGCCTGGGCGTTCTTCCCCAGAGAGCCTCCTTCCACATGTCCCTCAGAGCTCGCTCAAATACCCCTCCTCTGAGAGGCTGTCCCCATTCCCCTGTGTCACATCAGTGCCCACTGCCCCCCATCACTGGCCCTGCCTTATGTGCCTTCCTGGCAATTTTCGCCACTTGGTACAGTGTACGTTCTTCTATTTAGTGTTGGTCCCCCTTTGGTTTATTCATGGCCAGCCCAGCCATCCCACACCCAGCCTAGGACCTGGCACACATGGGCCCCTGGTGGCCCATGCCTTGTGGGCCCTGAATCAGGGCTGGTCCTAGGCGACATTCAGGTGACCGCTGAGGCTAGGCTGCAAAAGGCCTACAGCTTGTGCTGTGGGCTCTCAGAACACCTACAGCCCTGAGCCACCTCGTGGGAAATCCAGCTTCCTCGCAGCCGCCATGCTGGAGCAGCGTCCTCAACATGCTACGTGAAGACAGAGAGATGCCATTCACCCAGTCCAGCTGTCTGGATGAGGCCTCTGGCAGCACAGAACAGAGACCAGTGGTTGCCCCGAACCCTGCAGACTCCCAGGCAAAGGAAAAGACCGCTTGTTGTCATGAGCCACGAATTGTTGGGGTCGTGGGTGACCAAAACGCCTACAGGATGAACAACTCAAATCTGGACCCCAGAGCCAGCATCAGGGGGCCCCATGCTGCCTGCTGTGGGGGTCGGGTGGACAACGCATGACAGCGTCTACACTGTCCGTGTTGTCAGCCTGCCCTGGGAAGCTGCATGGTCACGGTCAGCACCGCCCCAGCTCAGTGCACCTCACAGCATCTGTAAGGGGCCAGAGGCACTGGAGGCAGGGGCGGCGGGGAGGCTGTGGGCAAGGGGAAAAAGTGGCAGGAACCAGGCCTTCACAAGATGCTCTAGGTTTCCCTTGGACCAGAGTCAGTAATTAAAATGTAACCGGATGTACATATTATTCACATGAAATGATGCTTTGCCCGAGGTCACAGCAAATTGAAATCACCTGGCAGGAGGACCCCGGGGCCCTGGGAAGGCTCCTGTCCTGGGACCGTGGACTGTGGCTCCAGCTCAGCCCCAACCCCAGTCGCATGGCCTACGTCAGTGAGCCGCACATGGGGGCACCAGGGGGCCCACGCCTGCAAAAGAGGCTGAGAAGCCAGGATTCCAACGCAGAGTGAAAAGAGACGCACACGGGGGTGCGGCCAGCAGAGAGTGACTTGGTTATTTGACAGGAGATTCCAGAAGGGGAGGCAAGATCAGAGGAGGCCCCAGAGGACACCCCGGGAGACGCCTGGGAGCGCAGGCTGAGCGCCACAGTGGGATCCCCGCCCAGATCGAGGGCAGCTGAGGGAACTGGAATTTTCCTGCCCCATACTGAGGAGGCCAGGGCGCACGGAGGCCGCAGCCGGTGCCCCAAGCCCAGCACGGAGTTTCCCACGAGCCACCCTGTTGGACCCCCACCGTATCCTTAGCATCCTGTTCTCCCGAGGAGCAGACCAAGCCCCAGGGGCTCGGGCGACTGCCCCAGGCCTGGCGCTGTCCCAGGGGTCTCTCCGGCCACACCCAGAGCCGTCTGCGAACAAGGCCTGTTTCTTTCAAGCAACTTTTCCAGGACGTAATTTATGTACAATAAAAGGCACCTGTCATACGTGTAAGCCTGATACATTTGGACGCACGTGTGCGGTCGGGTAGCCACTGTCCCGGCTGAGATGCAGAACGTCTCCAGCACGTCAGGGAGCTCCAGGTGCCCTCTTTGCCGTCGGACCCACCCTCCCCATCCCCGGCCCCAGGCTGTCACTACCGATCGGTTCTGCCTTGTCTAGAATCTCTTTCCTCCCGAGACCCTCTGCCCTTGGGGGTCTGGTCTCCTTCCTCAGCTCAGTGTTGTGTGAAGCATCCTTCTGGCTGCGCGCTGTCTTCTTTGTTGTATGGATGTGCCCTTCTCTGTCTGTCCGTTCACCCGGGCTGGACGCTCGGACTCTCCCCGGTATCGGCCGTTAGCAATGACCAAGTCTGTGTGTGGATAGCAGTCTCGTTTCCCTTGGGTGATCCCTGGAGCGAAGCGGCTGGACTCTCTGCGTGTGTACTGAACGTCACGATGGACTGTCGATCTGCTTTCCAAAGCGGCTGAGCCGTCCTGCCCTCCGATTCTGCTCCAGGGCCGGTTTGAGACGGGACATCCCTCTGCCTCAGACACCTCTCAGACTCATGGCTTGGTTGGCTTAGTCTCTTAGGGTCTGGCTTCCTTCCTCGGTGAAATGACATGTTTAAACCCTTAGGTCAACCCTTAGCCACGGGCCCTTGTAATTCTCTGTCTCCACAGAGCCCAGAACGTTTTGTTCACCAAACACATCTCATTTCATAAACCTGTGAAGACCTTTGTTTTTAAGCAGGGACAGGAATCAGAGAGACAGTGTGTCTGGAGGAAAGTGTGCAGATAGGGGAGTTGGCAAGGCCGGGGTTGACATCCCCGCCTTCCCAGCCAGTGGCTGTGTGACCCTGTCCAGGTTAATTGGCCCCTCTGGGCCTCAGGATGCTCGTCTGTAAGTGGAGTGAATGAGCGCCGTCACACTGTGCAAGAAAAGTGAAAACAGGGAGAGAACTTGGAGCACAGTAGATGCTCAATATGTTGTAGCTGTTGTTGGATTTGCTTTCCTTTCCAATCGACTATTTCCAGTTAATAAAGAAAATGTGTCTTTAGGTTCTCTCTCCAGATGCCAGGGTGGGACAACGTGGGGGCGGGGGGTCTTTCGTGCCCATTATTTGCTGCCAAGAGGCGGTGGCTTAATCCTTAGATGGGATCCTGCCACATTGTCCCGGCGCCCTGGACTAGGAGGAAAGGCTAAAACCCCTGGAGGTGAAAGGTCGTGCCAGCAGATTGATTAATTAGTGGCTGGGGAGGGGTCATGAGCTGACTGCCACCACCACCCCTCCCCGACCCCACCAGGGCCAGGCGTGCTGGCTTTTCCCAAGGGTAAGCCCTGGTTCCAAGGCTAGCCCCTGGGTTACTCCTGGGCTGGGGGCAGAGCCTCAGGGCACACAGCACTTCCCTCTCGCTGAGGCCCCGCAGCTCAGGGCCCACCTGCCTCACGGGGCCGTACCCCGTAGGGGACTGGTTAAATAAACTACAACCCCAAAGAAAACCCTACAGCGGGATCGGGGGTCCCCAGATGCAGAGTCAGAATCTGTGGTGTGGGCGCTCTCAGGAGACCCCCTGAGGAGGGATGTGGGTGGGGGGTGTGCCGGGGAAAAGCAGAGCAGGGGTGCAGGCTGGGGTGGAGTCAGCCTCAGCCTGGCCCCACAGGAGCTCTGGAGGAGAGCCTGTGGCATGGACGTTGTCCTGTTCGAGGTGAGGACCTGGCTGTGGGCCACAGGCCGCCCTGAGGTTGGGGTGAGGCACACAAGCCCCAGACGCTCCAGGTGAGGTGGCTTCAGCCGTTTTGGGGAAGGTGCAGGTGTGTACAGCCTCTGGGGGAAGGGCGTGCCAAAGTAGGAACAGGACCCAGGGGTCAGGCGGGCCGCCGGCCGCACCCACCCTATTACAACACCACAAAGGCAAAGGGCCATATTTGTTTCCTCCTGTAACGGATTACCACCAGCTTGGTGACTTCAAATGGCACAGATCTGCGGCGACACAGTTCTAGAGGTCAGAGGTCTGGCACTGGCTCTCATGGAGCTCCAGTTAAGGTGTCCGCAGGGCTGCATTCCTTCCAGAGGCTCCAGAGAATAATTCATTTCCTCTTCCTTTCTTGTCTTCCTCTCTTGTCTTGTCTTGTCCTTTCCTTTCTTGTCTTCTAGAAGCTGCCCTTGGTGGGAGTTGGCAAGTGACAGGCTGAAGGGCTAGGCCATGGAAACTTTAGCTGGGTATGAGAAAAAGGCAGGGCGGGAGGTGACCAGCAGTGGGGAACAAAGATGAGAAGTCAAGACACAGAGGCCTAATGAGGATGAGGAATTCCTGCATCAGGGCTGGGGGAGGTAGAAGAAGAGCCTGTGGTCACAGTGGATGTTGGAACCAGTGATTGCAGACATGGGACCGAACGGTGGTGACGATTCTAGGAAGAGACTTCGGGGATGAGTGGCTTTGGTTGAGTGCAGGTGAAGTCACAGGCCAAGAGCCGAGCAAAGAACCACAAGGTCAAGGGTTTGGGTGGGTTTCCCGCGAGGCCGCCCACCGCTCCCAGGCGGGACTCTGTTGGAGGAGTACATGCAAATTCACCCAAGAGTTGCTTCCAGATGTATGAAAGCCTACCTGTTTTCCCCACAACTGGGTCTTGAAAGCGTAGTTCCGGAACTGTGGTTACCGGGAGGTTCTGTACGTGGAAAGGGGTCTTCAGGCTCCAGAAGTTTAGCCACCATGCAGCTTTATTTACCTGGTTCTCGGTGCCAGAGGGGCAGCCAGGAGGTCGGACTTTGGGCGAGCAGGTGGACAGGGTTTATGTATCTCCCACTTCATGGCTCTGCAGCTTTATGAAAGGCAGAGAAGGCCGCTCGTTCCCCGCTTCCTCCCCTCACAGTCAGGCAGTCAGAGACCCGCGGCCTAGGGTGGTGAGGCAGACAGAGAGAGAAAGTGTCCTCAAAAGGTCCTTTTGGTCCTATAACCAAAACCATATTCTTACCACTTCTGATGTGGTCTGCAAGTCTCTATTCTATTCTAGTCTTATTTATTCTATTCTGTTTCGTTAAAACACACAAACACACTGCTTATGAGTCATTCCATCAGTTTTACAATCCATTAGCCAGAAGTGTCCCAAAACGATGTCCCCAAAGTTACCATTTTCTTATTGATAAGACTCACTTTTCCCTAAGTTCTAATGCCCTGATCAGTGCCTGTTCCCCGCCAGGCTGGCGGGAAGGAGGGAGGAGTGCAGGAGCTAGAGACACCCCAAATCCGGGGAAAGTGGGTGAGAGGTGATAGCCCTGGAAAACGGTCCCTTTTTGTCGTGACTCTCGTCATACGCTCAATCAATAAATACAAGTATTTTCTACACCAGAGGAAGGGTCCTTTACCTCACAAAGACACTGAGGACCACCCACTTACGGAAGCCGAATTTAGCAAGGACCCCGAACTAGGGGCTCTCAGCATCGCAGCTCAGCAGAGCCACCCCAGGGGGTTGAAACGCTAGACCCCCATCATCCGCCCGACCTGCCTATTAAGTCAGAGGCCAGGAGTGGGGTGGGGGAGGGGCCCTGGTTATTTTTAAGGTTTTCCATGATTCCAGTTTGCAAGACGATAGGGGAAAACACTGTTTTCAAAACAACTGGGAGGTCTGTTGAAAGTGCAGGTTCTGACCAGTCAGAGGGGCTAGGTAGAGCCGGGGACTCTGCATTTCTGGCAAGCTCCCAGGTGATTCCACTGGCCCAGAGACCCCAGACCCTGGCTGAACACAATAATCACCTGGGAAGCTTTTAGACCCCACCCCAGACGAATTGTACCTGAGTTTCTGAGGGTCCAGAGGTATCTCCATTTTTCTGACGCTCGGCAGTTGATCCTAAGGTGCTTGAGTCAGGGCTGAGAGCAGCTATTCCCTTGGATACAAACACATCCAGAAATTCCTGGCTTTGAATCCCAGCCCTGGCCTGGCCGTGGGGCCTCGGGTGAGTTCCTGTGCTCTCTGAGCCTAGTTTCCCCATGGGTAACAGGAGGATGGGTGTGTGTCCCGGGGCCGTGGCTGGGATTCAGACTCAGTCACAAGTTCTGGTGGGCAGGTGGCGACCAGCTTTTACTACTGGGTTGAGATATATGAGGAACGTCCCAAGAAGACTGTGTCCCCAAGGCACTTAGAGCTCAGGCTGGAGAGACAGAAAAGTCAGGGAAACAAGAGGACCCCCTGTGGCCCGGCCCACAGCCTGAGTGGGGCGTTGTGGAGAGGGTCCCTATCCCCACAGCATCTATGGGATCCTCCCAGGTTCCGTCCCGGCTCTGCCCCTCACCCACCTCTGGGTGCCTGAGGGCCCTGCCATCCAGGAAGAAAAAGGGTCTGTTGGACAATCCATTCCTTCCTAACTTTGGAGTCAAAATGATGTAGTTTTGGAACATAGGTGAGGTTCAGTGGGGTGAGGTCTGGAGCTGATGACCAAGAAAGAATTCTTGAGACGTCTTGGGTGCAAAATGGTGGTTTTATTAAAGCACCAGGACAGGGCCCGTGGGCAGAGAGAGCTGCTGCCCCGGGTTTGTGAGGGGTGGCTGGTTATATACTTGGGAGTTGGGGGAGGTAAGGAAAAGGGAGGTTTCAAAAGGATTATCATATGTTAAAGATTCACAGGATACCTGAGTTCTTGCCATTGTCAAGTTAAGGTTATTCTTCCCTCTAGGAAGGCATTAACATTAAGATAGTTGGAAGATGGGGCGCCTGGGTGGCTCAGTCAGTTAAGCATCTGCCTTTGGCTCAGGTCATGGTCCCAGGGTCTTGGTATCAAGTCCCGCATCGGGGAGTCCTTGCTCAGCAGGGAGCCTGCTTCTCCCTCTCCCTCTGCCCCTGCTCTCTTTCGTGCACTTTCTCTCTCTAATAAATAAATAAAACCTTTTTTTTTTTTTTAAAGATAGTTGGAAGTTTCCTGGATGAATGTCATACAGGTCCCACCGAGGAGTGGGCGCGGGGGAGGTTGCTGGTTGTCAGCTTGTGCTTTGTCCTCAGCTAGCCTTCTGCTCCCTCGCCAAAAAGACTTAGGCTCAAACCCCAGCCCTGCTGTGTGACCTTGGGCTAGGAACTTAACCACTCTGGGCTCCCTTCTTCCTCCACAGAAAACAGGAATGGTAAGACAGGAAAGTCACTGTGAGGATAAAAGGGGGCCTTCTGTACACACGATAAGTCAAATCGTTAGAATTGTGCTGCTTTAATGAAAGAGGTATGATGGATGGAATGGGCAGGAGTGGGGTTGGAAGATGGAGAAACTAAAAGAACAGCAGTTTTGAGAAGAGCAGTAACTGCTCCCATGGAAATCTGTTTCCCAGCTGCGACCGTGCCTCCTCCCAGTCTCCCAGTCTCCGTGGGGAGGGCTGCCTTCTCGAGCAATGAGTCCTAAAACCTGCACTCAGGGCGGTCAGTGCCAAAATGGGCTTGCAGCCTCTGGGGAAGAGAGCTCAATCCAGTCTGACCAGACCTGGGGTGTTTTCCTGGGTGCGCAGGATTGTCTAGACGTGGCCTGGCTGTGTCCGAGCATGCGAAACGCAGCCATGGGGTCCAACAGCTCCGTTTGGCAGTGGGCTGGGCCGAGCGGTTGGCACCGGGACAGCAAGGATGACGAAGTGCTGAAATCTCCCTGAGGGCACCATATCAGATGGTTGGGCTGCCAGCTCTGGGCTCCGAGCTCCACAAGCACATCCTCAGCAACCGATGAGGAGATGGGGGGTGGACAGGACACCAGGGCCAAGGGAGTTATCCCTCCCCGAGTGAGCCAGGTGGGAAATGGGAGGGTCCCCAATTATGTTCATGTCACTGCTCAGGGGGTGAGACCAACAGCCTAGGAATGAAGAGTTGGGTGCTGATATCACGTGTAATGTGTGGGGACCTCATTTGCATCCTGACTTGAAAAAATAGATGGCTGGCTGGAGATGATAGATGATAGAGAGATAGATAGATAGATAATAGAGAGAAAGAGCAAGAGATGAATTGGCAGATAGATAATATCAATACATTGGATGGATGGATGGATGGATGGATAGATAGATGATAGGCAGAGAGAAATGAATTGGTGGACAGATTGATAATATCGGTATATTGGATGGGTGGATGGATGGATTGATAGATATAGATAGATGATAGGTAGTGATGAATGGGTGGATAGATAATATCGATATATTGTATTATGGATGGATGGATGGATAGAACAGATAGGTAGATAGTGCAAAGACAAAGATAGTGAATGCCATCAACATACATGATAGATGGTGTAGATATGGTTGGGGATGATGTAGATAGATAGAGATATGGCAGCTGGAAAATTTTGAGCAGTAACTGGATATTTGATTATTTTGAGGAGTTACTGTTTATATTTAGGTATATGGAGAGTAGATATGGACCAGGCCTGGCCAGTCACCATCCTTCAGGGAGTTAATGTGTACAGGCTAAGGAGAGAGACTCCCACTTAACTCTTGCAAACCCAGGATCTGACCACATTAGCAGGAAAGAAGCAGGTTAGATAAGATCATCATTTAGTGTAGCTTTGCTGTCTGCCATGCACTCAGCTGGGCATCGGGGGGCAAAGACAAGCAAGGCAGGGGCTTCCAGCCTCGGGACCCACTGCCCAAGAGAGAACCCACCAGTCACGTGCAGCTATTTAAATCAAAATCATGAAAACTGAGTGACAATAAAAACTCCATTCCTCAATCACACCAGCCACATTTCGAGTGTTCCTATAGTCGCATGTGGTGACCACACTGGGCGGTGTGGTTCTAGAACATACCATGATTGCAGACCTTTCTCCTGGATGGCACTGTTGCAGGGAGTGAAGGTCTGAGAAGAGATGCAGCTCTTATCAGGGCCATGACCCGCGGTGTCGCAAGGCACAAGGGAGGCTGATGGCCCTGCGCATGCAGCAGGGTGGAGGGGAGGAGGCCCGGGCTGGTCTGGGGGGAGCTGCCCTGCCTCCATTCCCCTCTGGGAGTTCGGGAACTGTCCCTGTGCTCCTGGAACCCACGTCTAGTGTGGAGAGTCGCATTCATCGGCTAACCCATCCTATTCCTGTTAACCAGCCCACCAGCGTGTCACTGTTCACGAACCTCCAGGGTTAGTCCCTCATACGTCATGGGCGGCTCCGGGTCTGCGCCTGGCACCTCCCCCTCAGTTCCGGCTCCTATGCGGGTCCCAGGGGACATCCCTGGAGTTCCATTCTCTGATACCCATCTAGCGGTACTCAGCACACAAAGCCACAATGCCCCCGGTCTCCCCCAGGTGGGTGGTACCCGTAAATAGCCTGAGCCTACAGCCCCTACAGCTCGGCACTGTCAGCTCAAGACCAGAGCCCGACACCCCAACCGCCAGCTGGTTGCCGCGTCCAGTTCCCAAACGCTCGGAGCTAAACTGAATCATTCCGACACTTCTGTATTTGCTGGAGACAGGAGCAAACCAAGGCTGGCCCTTTCCGAAAGACCCACAGTGTCACTGGCCCTGAAGCCCCTTGTCTTGTGCAGAGGATGGTGCCTCTCTGAGGGAGGGAGCTTTCTCGCCCAGTGGGGACTCCACGCCCACATCTTGGGGTCTCAGGTCATCCCTACATCTTGTCATTTTCAGAGGCTAGAGCACCAGAGAAGAACGAGACACATACCCTCAAATCCCATGACACGTAACATGTTATGTTTATACTTCCAGATTTTCTCTCTTACCAATAGAAATTCATGAACGTAAGTGTGGGCATATATGTTTATGTGTCCTTTTATCTACATAATTATAAAAATGTTCTTTGGGAACTTTTTCCCCGTACCTAATATATCATAATAACTTCTTTGTGTTAGTAAAGATGTACAGTAATATCATTCCTTTAGTGGCTCAGCCATGTTCCATTGTATGAATATATCATCATCCTTTATTAAAGAGTTGTATACATTAAGAGCGTGTTTGGCTCCAGACAACAGAAAACTCACCACAGTGGCTTTAAAAAATCAGGTGTATTTTCTCACATGACCAGAAGTCTAGAGGAGGCAGCATGGTCAGTGGCCCAGCACTGTATGTGCACAGATTCCCTGTCTCTGTGGTTTTCTCTGCCATGCCTCATGGCACAAGATGACTGCTACAGTTCCAGACATCATAACCACATTCAAGATAAAAAGAAGGGTGAAACGGGGAAACTCTGTGAAGAACAGAAAAGCGTCCCATAAATCCCTCCAGAAGACTTCCACTTTCACATCATGAGCCAAGATGGGCTCACCCAGCCTCTTGTGACTGCAGGGGGCTGCAAGAGCACCTACTTGATCTGCAGCCTTTATAGCAGGAGATGGAAAGGGGGAGAGGAACCTGAAGCAGATTCCTGCGTGGCTCAGGAGGACATCTCCAGGGACCCGTCCAGATTTTCGCCCTGAGACTCCAGCTGAAGAAGCAGTACCCCGAGAGAGCTCAGCTGGGAAAACGCCCACGGGAACTTCTGCTCTTGTCCCCCGGGGATGGGGCGTCATGGCGCCTGTGGGAAGCCGGGGCCACGGCAGCGAGGCCAGGCAGAGTGTGGACACACAGGCGAAGGGAGGCCCAGGGCTTGGGCGGAGAGAGAGACCCCACATGGCATGAGCAAAGGCATCGAGGCAGGGTTGTGGGAAGCCTCCTCGAACCCAAGCCATGGAAGGTCAATATAGTCCTTTCTCCTGGTTTTTGAGAAAGCAATACAGCAACTCCAAAACTAGTTTGCAGAAACTTCTCATGGGGGACTTCTCACCATCCAGGAAAAGAAAGTGCTTCTCTGGGGTCTTAACATCCCACGATGTTAGAACGAAACTGTGTGTGTCCCAACCATTGAACAGGAAGGGGGACCACCAAGTTCCAGCTGTACCAACAGGAGAGGTGGGAGCCCTCTGGCTGTCCTGCCAGCACGTGGGCACTCGGCAAGGCTGAGCACGTCCCCTGCACGTGCTCGGGTTGTGAGTTCGGGATCGCCAGTGGGACCGGGAGCTGCCGGAGGCGGCGGCGATCACGGCGTGTGCTAGCTCTGAAGTGGCGTCTCCTAGTAAAGGGGCTGGGACTTTACTTGCACCGTAATGACAATAGCAGTGAAAGGTCGTTGGACACAGCCAAGAGTTTTGTTCTAAAAAAAAAAAAAAAAAAAAAAACCAACTGTGAATGTAGGTACCTGTAGAAGTGAACGTGGTGGTGCGGGGGGGACCCATTTGGTAGCGCCAGCTGACCGACACAAACTTTGTGCGGGGCGCACCGTCATATCCGGTACAGATTTTTTAAGGAGGCACCTATCCTGTGACTTAAAATTCTTCTTCACGAAATTCATCCCACTCTCATAAATGTGCCAAAATAACAGCACAAGGATTTTCACTGTAGTGCCATTTGTCAGAGCAAATCACTGGAAACAACCCAAATGTTCACCAGTAGAGGATTGGTTAAATAAACTACAACCCCAAAGAAAACCCTACAGCCATTAAAGAGTGAAAGATCCATGTGTATAAGCATGGAGAATGCCCAAAGTCGCTCATTACGTGAAAAAGAGGTAATAAAACAGTAAGGTCCATTCCCATTTTTTATTAAAAAGAAATAAAAATAATGTGTCCCGGGCGTGTGCACAAATAGGCTCCAAAGTCTCTTAATATGGTTATCCTGAAAGCAGGAACTGGCACTCCCTACGTTATAAATTTAATATTATTTTTTTTAAAAAGTAATAATTATGTCACTTATTTATTTAAGAACATGTTTAAATAAAATAGAAGTAGATGAAAATAATTAGCAGTTTAAAAGTGACTTGAATGAACGTTTTAAAAAGTAAAATCTGCTATACATCTGTAATGCTCAAACTTTTCACAAATACATATTAATTTTGCTGTTGGGGTGGAGGGAAGTATTTTAAATAAAGTAAACTACCAAAATATTTTTTTGAAACTCAGCTCCTAGCTCTATGTAAACCTTTGGAGAGTTTATTTCGTTATTATTAAACGTTTATTTTACTATTATTCTCCTGGACGCAGTTTCCCTCTCTGCTAACAATAAGGCATAGTAAATATTTGCATCCTCTCTACTTCGCAGAGAGCAGAAAGAACATTCCAGATGCTCTCTATAAGTGCTTTGAATCCAATTTAAGTAAAGAAGTGCACCAAATATTATCAGAATTGATAACCTACGCACTACTTTGATTTCTAATGATTTTTATGAAAAATGATTAAGCAGCTCTGGCAGGAGCCTGTTGTGGGTTGCAGCTGGACACTTCCTTGCTGTGTCCTCATAGGGCAGAAGGGGCTGGGAGCCCTGTGGGGTCTGTTTCCTAAAAGCACTAATCCCATTCCTGAGGGCTCCATCCTCACCACCCAATCACCCCCCACCTCCTAAAACCCATCACCTTTGAGAATGGGGATTTCAACATTGTGAATTTGGGACAACACATCCTTCACACCATAACCCCATCTTTTACCTCTGCTTTCCTGTCCATTGGCTCTTTTTTTTTTTTTTTTTAGAACAAAACTCTTGGCTGTGTCCAATGACCTTTGCTGCTATTGTCATTACGAGGCAAGCAAAGTCCCAGAAACTGCCCTTGTGGAGGCAGGATGGCTGCCTAGGCTCCTGCCTTGCATCCTATCTCCCTGAGCTCCCCCATCCAAACAGAGAAATTCCCTTCCCAATGGTCCATGACCACTGGGTCTCTTTGATTTAAATGGGTTCCTATCATCCCTGGCCCCAACACTCTGGCTCAGGGCATGTGAGATAATCACCTAGTTGTCCAGCCTGAATCCCTAGGCCACTTCTGGATGCAAGGGTAAAGTACCCAACCCAAACTGAAGGGATGGGCTGTGGGGGAGCGGTGGCGCCCATGGAGAATCCCAGCGCTGTTGCCAAGGAGATAGGAATACAGATACTGAGCAGGCAAAACCACAGATGTCAGTCTTGTCCTTGAGGTAGGGCCCCACCACGCTGCACCACCTCCGATCTCTGGGCACGGGGTCACCCTCCAGCGGTGTTGGACATGTTTGCGAGATGTTGCTTGGGGGCAGTCAACACCATCTCCACCTCCTGGACCCCAGGGCCAGAGGACAGAGCTACCCTGGCCCCTGGAGTTCTCCATGCAGTATACGCGCTGCTGATGGGGAGCTCTCGCGTGACCTTTGGAAGGCAAAAGCCACTCCGGCTTCTCTGGCGGCCTCAGGGGATATGTGGGCTGTGGCAAATGTAAGTTTTCGTGACCGCCTCTGTGTTCCCCTGCCAGCCCCCCAGCTCGGGGCAGCCTGACGAGCCCTGCTTTCTATAGTTCTCTGACCTCTGGGCAACAGTACCAACAGGTCGAGTCTTTGAATTGCTCAATGAACCTGAATGTGGGGTACGGCCTCTCCTGATTTCATGCCCTGGGACTTTCTGAAGGCTTCAAAAACACCCCGTTCCCTGGACCCAGTCTCTCTTTGAAATACCTAGTGTGGCTTGTTTTCCTAACCGGATTCTGACTGTAACATTGCACTTTGGTGGAAACTCTTAAGAAGCCCTATCTATCCAAAGTTCTCTTTTTCTGATAAGAAAAGCGAGACCCACGGGGGAAAACGGCCTGCCGCATCTGCCAGTCTGCAGACTCTCCCCAAGTTGGCCAGGACCGTAGCCGCTAGCCCCGTGGAGCCAACTTCCATTTCAGTGAATTACAGTGTATCGTTTTTAAAGCTCAGTTCCTCGCTTGCTCTGGCGCCTGGAGCCACCTGTGGCTGGTAGCTGCCCAGCAGGGGAGCACGCACGTGGCGTGTTATAGAACACGTTCTAGATGGCCTCCATTGTCATGCAAAGTCCTACCGGACAGTGCTGCTCTAGGTAATCATAGCGTCCCTCTCTGCCCCAACGACGTTAATCATCTTCTCCTTCAAGAGTAGCTCTAGAAGGATGACGTAGTTCAGACCATTTGTGTTACAAATGGAGAAGTAGAGGCCAGGTTCAAATGGGGACTCAAGGTCTCCAGGGGGCCCAGCGAGCCCAGATCCAACTTCCCTCCTCTGATTTGAGTCACCTAGTAGTCCAGCTCAAAAAAGTATACATTCATGTCAAATGCAACACTAATCTTTAAAGGAGTCATAAGAGGAAAGGAAAGCAAGCAGGTAGTTATTCTTACAAATAACCCATTAACATTGATTTTGTGATGCAATCAAGCAACTGCTTTTTAGATAATACGGTGCTGGGTTGGTTTTGGTTTAATCCCCAAATTAGACCACGTTGTGTGTGAAATACAACGTTAAAGTGATCGGTGTTGACTTGTTCTCTAAGAGGCGAGTGATCACAACCAGCGTTCATCCCGGGAATCACAGAACACATCTGTCTTCTACAAGTTGGCCACTCAGGGAATAATATCCCTTTCTGATAAAAAGGACTTCACTGGGAGGATTTTTCTCAAATCTCTGTGGGAACGTGTTTTCTTGCAAAGAACCACGAGTATTTTAGAGGCAAGAGAAGTTACTTCTTAGAACACGTTTTCTTCTTTCTGTCTCTCTGGACAGAATGCACAGGCTCTGACCACCTGGGTGTCCAGGGCACGCCCCACTTGGAGGCAGCAAAGAGAATCAAGAGATACCGTGTCTGCGGTGTCTGAAATGAAGGATGCCAAACGAGAGAGCACGCTGGACAAAAGCAATGTGCTTTTCTTCAACACAAGATTTCCTCCCCCAAAACAGCATCAGACTGTCGGAAGCCGGGCATCGTTCCAAAGGTTAGAGACGGGGCCAAAACATATCATTTTAGCTTTTTCGGATGGCCATTCCTGTCTCTGAAATGTTAAATACCGTCTCACCACAGTTGCAGAAGTCCGTCCCTCGAACACAGCCCGGTGAGACAGCTCTTAGTGCTTTGGTTTCCAGACACCGGAGACTGAGAGACGAGAACGCCCATCAGGCTAAGTGCCTCCCAAGGCCGAAAGGTCTGCCCTGGTGCTGCCTGTGGCCTCACAGAGAAGGCTTTGCTTCCAGAGACCCACCAGCTCTGGTCCCCAAACTCCCCGACTGGGAAGCAAGGTGTTCAAGGAACGCTGGGGGGTGCGGGTTGGGGGTCTGCTCACACGCACCGACTCCAACCAGGCAGGCTCTCGGAGTTTCAGGGGAAGTGTACTGGCTGGGGGTTCGAGAGCAGAGGGGCTCATGGAGGCCCCCATTTGCCGGCCCTGGTTTTGACACCCTCTGCAGTCTTTCCGGTATTTTAGGATTTGGTCTCTTACTTGTGCAGTAAATCCTGCCCATCCCTCATAGTCATCAGTAGGACCACACGCCTGCCCATCCAGAGGGGGCAGAAGCATGGTGGCAGAAGGGCCCTGACCTGGGGGGAGTTTGGAACCAAGCACACTCTTTCTCCAGCCTCTGGAGTGGACGGCTTCCTGGCAGGGCTTGGGGACCACCTGTGCCGTAGCCAAGGCTGCCAGCGTCCCACCCGTGGGCCCTCACCATGTCCAGGAAGCACAATCCCCACTCACCCCAGAGCAGCCCACAGCCAATGGTGAACCAGAATCAGGGGGTGAATACCCCAGTGTCCTCACGCTTTGATGATCCTGAGGCATGTTCTAGGATCTCCCGAGTCCCCCAGTGTTGCTGAGCCCAGTGCCCTCCGAAGTCACCTCCTCATTAATGCACATCTGCTGCGCCCATCCCTGCCCTGCCTCACTTCCCCACTCCTCTGCCTGTGCTTCCCGGGACCACCTCCCAGGTAAACTCCCTGCACCCAATCCTTGTCTCAGGCTCTGCTTCTGGGGAATCTAAGTTCAGGCATATATCTTATGATTGAAGGAGTGTTGGGCAGGTTCCTTCTTCCCTACAGTATCTGCTGTCACAGGCCCATCACTTAGTACTGAATTCTGTCACAAGAGAGTCATGCCTATGGGGTTTAAAGACTGATGTCTGGTCATCTGATCCAGAAATTCCACTTCTGGGTGTACCCAGAAGAATTGAAAGCAGGGTATCAAAGAGATATTTTCACGTCCGTGTTCATAGGAACGTTATTCACAATAGCCAAAAAGTGGAAGCAACCCAGGTGTGCACTGACGGATGGATAAACAGAATGTGGTCTCTCCCGACGATGGAATACTATTTAGCCTTACAGAGGACGGGAATTCTGACACCTGCTACCACATGGATGGACCTTGAGGACACTATGCTGGGTGAAATAAGCCAGCCACAGAAGGACAAAGACTCTATGGTTTCACTCATATGAGGTTCCCAGAGTTGTCGAGTCCCTACAGACAGAAAGTGGAATGGTGGCTGGGGGCCAGGGGCTGGGGTGGGGAGGATGGAGAATTAGGGTTTAATGGGGACAGAGCTTCCATTTGGGACAACGGAAAAGCTCTGGGGATGGATGGTGGGGACGGCTGCCCAACAACGTGAATGAACTTAGTACGCTTAACCGTACGCTTAAAAATGGCCAAGATGGTACATTTTATGCTTTGTGTATCTTACCAAAATTTTTTAAAGTCTAAGAAACTAAGACTGAGGTCTGGAAATAGGCAAACCACAGTGGACACATCACATCAGCACGAAGAATGTGGTGGCGAGGGGCACGTTCCGGTAACTTGTCATCAAGGCGCCAGCCGTGGGTGACATCTATGGCTCCCTCGTCTTCCTCGCCCAAGGCACCCATCACAAAGCCCCACTTCTCCCCCCCCAACTGCATCCGCCCTGCTCTGGAGCCCCCTGAGAGACCACTGCTCCTGCAGGGGCTGCAGGGGCCCACCCAGGCCTGCCTGTCCCGCCCACACTTTCCCACGGCTCCCGAGAGCCCTGGGCCGAGGCCCCGCATCGCGGGGGTTCCTGTGTGGCCTCCAGCAGCCCCCCCCCCCCAGCCAGCACCCCTGCAGGCTGTCTACGCGCTCTGATGGTCACACCCACCCTGCGCCCTTATGCACTGAATCTCCTTTAAATGGACTCACCTTCATTGGACAAGACTCCTTTATAAGAATCCTCACGTCCCTAGTATAAATGGAAAACCCATAGTGGGACCATCAGAAGAAGGCATGATCGTGGAAATAAATACCACGGAAACCAAACACTGATTCCCAGCCCTCACCGGACGCTCCAGCCACCCAGGCCTCTGAGCTGAAGCTCATCTGTCTTTGTTACACATGGAGGTCAGGAGCGTTGAGAGAGGGGTACAGACAGAGCAGGGTCACTCGAGAGGCGTCCTATCACAGAGACGGGCCAGCAATGAGGAGGGGCAGGAAATACCTTTCTGTGTTGCTCATTCACATGCACTTAGCATGAGGCCTGATGTCGCAGCTCAGCCACCTTCAGAACTCCCCAGAGAATGTGCCTCACATCTTGGAAGATGCTGATCTTCGGCAAGAAGTGCACACAGGCTCTAACTTCCACGCCAGCTCCAGTCCACTGCTGGTGGCTGCCTGGGCCACATCCTGAGGATCCCACAAGAATGTGCCCTGGGAGATTCCATTTCCAGCCCCAGCAGGGAAACGCTGTGATCCATTAGCAATGTCGGCCAAGGGCACAGGATGGGGAGGCGACAGAACCTGCGCTGGGCTCTTGGCATCGCCAAGCCGCGACGTCCCGAATCCTCCACAGGCTCTTGTGATCTGGCCCAGCCTCCTTCTCAGAGCTCCTATCGGGCCCCCTCTTCCTACCTCAAAACATTCACTCTGACAACTTGTTTGAAATCGTGTGTTGCACACTCCTCGGGACAACCCTGGGAGCAAGGTTGATGATCGGCCTGGGGTCACACAGCTGAGAAATGACAGGTCTGTGGCACCCACCCGGGTCTGCTGGCCCCAGATCCAGGGCTCTGCTCAGCCAGAACCCCAGAGGGGAGTGACCCCGGGGCCTCGTGAACCTGGTCCCCACGGCCTACAACAAATGGTAGCAACTGAGGAAGCTGGCGTCTGTCCTTCAGTCAGTCAGCTGCCTCGTCCTAGGGCACGGCTGTACCATCTGAGTAGACACAACAAACTTCTAATAACTCCACGCAACTCCAAACCAGAAGTATATTTTTACTCTTGTGAGTCAGCCATTTATTTGTCAATAGAGGCCAGTAAAGGAAAAGGCCCAGGGGCCATTTATAAACAGACTGTAGCCCCTGGAGACATCCCAGGGGAAGCCAAACTGTCTAGAAATGAGCTTGTCACTGAAAACCAATCCCCGGGAACAGAAGGGCTGGGGGGGCCGTCTGGCAGTGGGCTTACTGGGGGTGCCAAAGGCTGAGGGGTGCTTAGGGGTGGGTGGGCTAATGACCGAGCGCTCGGGCCTCAGGAAGGTCTGCGTCCCAGCTCCACCCCTTCAGCACCGTGGGGACCGAGCCATTGCTCCACTGAGCCTCAGCTTTGCCCTCTGCAAAGTGGGCATGGTGATGCCAGCCTCACCAAGCTCTGGAGGACAGGAGAAGGCCTAGGACAGAATGAGCAGTGTGCGGGGGCTCCTGGGCGGCTCCGTCGGTTGAGTGTCCGACTCTCAATTTCGGCTCAGGTCCTGAGATCGAGCTCCACCTTGGGCTCCGTGCTCAGCCTGGAGCCTGCCTAAGATTCTCTCTTCTTCTCCCTCTGCTCCTCCCCCTCACCTACCCTCCGCCCCACTCACGCTCACACGCGCTCTCTCTTGCTCCAAAAGAAAAGAAAGAAAGAAAAAGAAAAAACGGAGCAGTGTGCGATGTCATGTGTGCGGGTGGTGCGGGTGCTGGCAGCGGCCGGGGCGAGGGTGTGGCAGGCAGGGGGTCTGGGCAGGACTCCTCCCCAGGCATGGGCCGCGTCAGCTGAACACGCTGTGTGTGCCAGGTGCTTACAGGGTGGTGAGCGAAGAGGAGGAGGCGGTCCCTCTGAAGGAGCGAGAAATGGAGGTCAGGAGCCCTGCCTCACCGGGACGCTGTCTGGCAGACTTAGCAAAGCGAACGGCAGGCCCCAACGACCACCCTGTGGTCCTTTGGAGCACATCCCCGACAGAAACGAGGGCTTAGGCTTAGGTCCTTCAAAAAGACGGGTGTGAGAAGGCGCATAGCAGCCGTACTCGTGCTAGAACTGCAAACAACCCAAGCGCCTATTCCAATGCCATAGATAAATAGATTGTGGGGTATCTGTGCAGGGGAGGGGCCACGGTCCGCTCATGCAGGGGGAGGGACTGCGGTACACTCGTGCCAGGGAGGGGAGACTGTGGTGTGCTCGTGCAGGGGGAGAGACCGCGGTGCACTCGTGCAGGGGTGGAGACCACGGTACACTCACATACGGGAACAGCACACTGCAGGGGAAAGGAACAAACCAGGGTGCACAACACTGCGGGAGGCACATCACAACCTGCGAAAGGGAAGCTGGACACAGATGAGTCCACACTGTGTGATTCCAGAGCAAGGAAATGACAGTCAAGAGTAAATAAAACTAATGACGGCAGAAGCCACAATAGCGCTTACCTGCAGGGTGGGGGCCTGACTGGGGAAGGGCTCCAGGGAACTTCTGGGGTGACGGGAAGAGTCTAGAATAGCCTGAGCGGTGATAGGAAGATGTGCACCTGTGTAAAAGTATGCATATGCTGTCCCTACACATACACTTTAAAGGGTAAGAGAATCGTTGCCCTGATGAGCCTGCAAAGTGTCTAGGAGGCCACCCTGCGATCCAGGGGTGGCAAATTCGGCAGGGGGCCAGCTGTAAGGTATAGACACTAGGCTGCTCGGATTGCTACCAAGAATAAGATCTCCAAGATACAGCGTGCTTTGAAATGTTGGTGAACCAAAGAAAACAGCCCACACTTGCCCAGCCTGGGAAGCGGGCTGCAAGTCGGCACCCTCCGTGCGGGTCTCACGCTCGGGCAACACAAAGGGACCCGCCCACACTGACACAGCCAAGTGATGGACAGCAGGCCCAGAGAAATAGCCAAGGGTGAGCTTTTGTCCGACACCACAAAGGGGCATCGGGCTTCAGTGGAAGGACCCGGTCTGGGAAGTTAAAGGATGTGTCCTGACTCCTGGCTCCATCTGAAAGCCCTGACCCCTTGGGATAGCCACTTAGCCTCCAGGCCTCAGTTTACTTATCACATGGCTGGTGGTTACGGAGTGTCACCTACTTGGGTACAGAAACTCCAGCTCGCTAACATCTGTGCAGTCCCCCAAGAGGCCCCACTCAAGGCAGGCGCTCAGCAAACGATGCTTGGTCAAATTAATTATTCAGTCCTTCTCGGCCACACCAAAGGGATGCTCTGAGGAAGAAATGATAAATATGAAAACACTTAGCAAGTTGACCGAAGTGGTGAGGTTGGTCAAAAATCTTCAAAGAACACATTATGGGAAAATGGGGGAAATTAGTCACTGATGTGATATTGCATGAAATTCAGGAATTTACTGTCAGTTTGTGATCACAGTATTGTGGATTTTTTAAGAGCCCTTCCTTATATTTTGGAGATATAGGCCAAAATATTTAAGATTGAAATGATGTGAAGTCCAGGATTCATTTCAAAATCGAGACTGGCACCGCACGGATAATTGGTAAAGTCCCGTGGGGGTGGGGGAGCTGTGCATTCTCTACTCTCCTACACGTCTTAACCCTTCTCTGCATAAAAAAGTTTAAAATAATTCAGACTCTGTCAGCTCTACTGCAATTAAAAAAATAATTCAGGGGCGCCTGGGTGGCTCAGTCGGTTAAGCGACTGCCTTCGGCTCAGGTCATGATCCTGGAGTCCCTGGATCGAGGTCCGCATCCGGCTCCCTGCTCGGCAGGGAGTCTGCTTCTCCCTCTGCCCCTCCCCCCTCTCATGTGCTCGCTCTCTCTAGCTCATTCTCTCTCTCAAATAAATAAATAAAATCTTTAAAAAATAATAATAATAATAATAATTCAGACTTTATAAAGAGGTTAGCAGTCACTCCTAAGTTACATTCCCCTAAATGTGGGGAAACTGTTCCTCAAAGTATCTTCCGAGCACTCCCCCTTCTCTGGGCAGAGGCAAGGTGGTAGGCTCAGTGGGCTCCGTCACTCCCACTGCTCCCCGGCCAGTGGCCACTGAGCAGGCTCCCGGATGGACACCAAGGCTGCAAGATATGGGTCCTGCCTCGAGGAGTGGGGACCTGCCGGGTCTTCAGAGGAGGGAAGTTTTGCCCACTTCACAGCCCACTGAGAATTCACAGTCTCCAACTGTGAACCAAACAGGAACCTTTTTTTCAGCTGGTGAGCTCATTTATGCTTGGCAAAAGGCAACATCTCATTTCAAGGCCGGGAAGGGGAGACTTTGAGAAGATCTAAAGCCCAGCTCCAAAAGCTCCTTGGACATCAAATAGCTTTTTTGAAACAAGGTTTTGATGAGTTAAGAGCAAATGAATCAGAAACACATGGATTAAATTCCCCTTAAAATCCACATGGGTTTAAAAATGGAGGGGAAGGGTGTGGCAAATATCTTCTCGGTTTTATGAAACCCCAAGCATTTTTAAAACCGCGTGAGATGGTCAGCAAATCCAAAATGCCTCCGAATCCATTCAGTTCTAAGAGCAGGTCCAAGGAAAAGACCCCCTGAATGCAGGGGGAGCGCCAGGCCAGGGTGGGCGCTAGCTTTGCTCCCTCCATCCTGCATCTAACAAGCCCCGTTCCCTTCCTCAAGCCAGGAGGCCGTGCGCTGGAAGCTCCCGCTAACACGGCCAGAGAGTGATTCTGGTCTTTGCAGTCACCTGTTCTTCCTGGTAGCTGCTTTCAAGGAAATTCAAGGAAATTGCAAAAGTCAGCATTTCCGCTTTGTTCAGGTCCCCAGCCCTAATCAGAGATGCTCTCCGAACTCCCTCTGACAGCTGTCTATGGGAAATGAACACAGTTCCCACAAAAGGAAGTAATTTGGTCACTGCTCTGTATGCCTGAGACAGGGCACCTGCCTCAGGCTCTGAACAAAAACAAAGTGCGGGTCCTTTGAGAGTCAGTCTGGACCCTAGAAGGAGCGTCTGTGGTCAGGCACGTGCGACGGGGGCCCCTCCCAACTCTGATGGCAGAGACCCAGAGTGCGTTACAACACAGCTGTCCTCAGCCCTCCCGGGAACCCACTGCCTTGTCATACAGGAAACCGAGTCCAGAGGGCACAGGGCCCTGCTGGGGGTCACCCGCTGAGATCCATGGCAGTGGTGCCGGGGATGGGGTCCAAGGCCTGATTCCCAAGCACTCAGAGGAGGCCTGTCTAGATCAGGTGTTGCCCACCTGGAGGACAACATTCTAGAACCTAACTCTGCGAGTCCTCAGGGGGGTGGTGTCCCTGGAGTGGCACAAGAAATGTGTCGCGGTCAGCAGACGTCCAGAATGAGCACTGACTCTCATCCTCACCCCATCAGTGCACTCTGAAGGGTGGCACCCATGCTCTCCGTACTCACTGAGGGTCTGCTAAAGAGAGAGATGAGAACAGACTCCAGAGCCCGACCGCCTGGCTTTGCCTCCCTGCTCTCCCACTGGGAGCTGTGCTGTGCTGGGCAAGCTACCGAACCTCTCCGCAGAATGAGGGCAGAAGAGCCCCATCTGGGAGTGCAGCTGGAGGGAATGCCCGCATCTCGCATCTCTACAGGTCAGGCTCTGGTTTGGCTGGGAGTCGGCGCTCAGTCGATGCCCACCGCGGGGATTATCATGCACGCCAGTCTCTGCAGATAAATGACCTCATCCCATTCAATCCTCACTACCGCCTTGATGTTATTACCCCATTTGAGGGGTGAGAAATCTGAGTCTCCAAGAGGCTGCATAACTTGCTAACGAGTAGCAAAGCCAGATTTCCAATCCAGATAGGGCTGTCTCCTGAGCCACCTTCTCTGAGGCACACAGCTCAGCAAGCAGAGGGCATCCTGATTTTCCGCCTTGACTCAGCCTCCCAGCCAGGTCCATATGATAAACAAGCTGCGCAACCATCACCATGACCCTGTCCTGTCTGAATCCAGAGCCATCCATTCAGGTACGAGCGGAGAGAGAAGGACACGAGCCTCCCCCATGCCAGCCCCCAAGTTGAGCCCTCTCCAATCCCAGCTGAGCAACTTTGTGCAAATTAATTCACCGAGCTTCAATCTGCTCATCTGTGAAATGGGCACAACATTACTACTTACATCACAGGCCTGGGAAAAATAAGTGACAGAAAACCCGTGATGCTCTCACTTGGCGGGGTTCCCAGCGCAGGCTAATTGCTTGATGATTGTGAATGCTCGAACCCATGTTGTCTCGGCTGGTGTCCCAGCCTCCGCCTCCAGAAATACCAACCGTCTCCACAACACAGAGTCGTCAGACACGGTTTCCTTGCCACGGCTCATCTCCTGGGTACCGGGCACCCTGCTCACCAGAGTCCTGTCCAGGGTCGAGGTGCGGGAACGCCCAGTGCCAGGGCTCCCATCATGACATCTTGGACTTTGCCTTCCTGAGCGAGCCAGCTGTATGGTGGCTGTTCTGCCCACGAACATGCAACTGGCTGCATCTGGTCCTGTTTCGGGACCCGACACGAAACAAATCCCTGCGGTTCTAAGATGTCACAAAAGGCAGGGTCATCTAGGGGTCACGTTTTGGGCCCACATGACGGACGAGGACTGAGATTTCCTCAACTCCAGTTTTTTATCTGCAAGACGGAGCCAACATTACCTGCTTCTGAAGGGTGGTACCAAGGACATAGTACGTGCTCAGTGCATGGTATTCCCGCCATTGCAGACTCGACTCCAATCCCCAACTCGCTTTCATACTAAAAGCCAAGAAAACTGTAGGTTCAAACCATAAGCAATAGGCAAAGGGATGAGTCCGTCCCTCGAGCTCGCTTAAGATGAAAAGATTTGCTCCGCTACATCAGGATCACAAACCTATTACACTTTTAAAACCCCAAAGGAAGCCCAGGCCCTTTGAAGCCAACGTAAATACAACTGTTTAACAGCTTATTTGAACTATCCAACGGGATCGGAGTTGCTTAAATGGATTCACGTTGCGAGCGATCTCTTTTTGCGACATGGTATTTGTTAGAAATCAGGATTTCACTTAACCAAATGTCCTGCGGTCGCCTCCGCTTTGTTTCTTAACAGGGCTGTCTTTATGTGAGTTTTCTTTGGCTTCCCAATAGAAGAGTAACAGATTCCTTTTGAAGTTTTTCATTGATGAATGAGCCGCTATAAATAACCCTTCGTGGCAGCCGCCCGATCTCTGAAGTTTACTCTGGAATAATAGTAGCAGTGGGAACGAAGGGCAATTTACGGCAGCGTGTCATGAAATAGTTTAATGGGCTTCATACTGTTTAACTTAATCTTTACAGATGTAAAAACAGAAATACAATTATTTTAACAACTATTATTACATATTGCTTTGCTAATGAAAACAAAGGCTCAGGAAGCTCTCTGAAGACTGAGGGATGGCTGTGGGACTCAGAGGGGAGGAAGTGCGGGGCGCCGGCAGGGTCCCCCCCCAAAATCTAGGGATGGAGGAAGGGGCACCGGTGGACAGTCTTGTCCCCCCAAAGCCTCTTTCTGCCACATACACGTGCATACACACACACGCACGCACACGCACATGCACATACATGCACATGCACACACACTCGCCTCGTAGTCGGTGGTCATACCAAGAGCAGCTTCTCTGAGCTGATTTCAAGCTCGGCTCTGCAGCATGAATTATGGGGCCCATGGAGAATTTCTGTTGCTGGGAAAGACAACCGCCTGCTCTTAATGGAGCTCCAAGGACTTTTCCTGTTTCTCACAGTCCCCAGCTGCCGCCCCGCCTTCTTGTTCCTATCCCACCCCCATCCCCACAACTCTAGCTTCCCGGGAGCATCCTTCTCACCAGAGGGGACGGGACACAACTCTCTCGAAAACCTATAAATCCAAAGGTCGCGTCTGCAGTTTGAACGGTCTCCCTGCCCCTCTGGAAGCTGTGGAGATTAAACACGGAACCCTGGGTCTCTTCCACGGTGCTCCGAAGACCGCACTCCCTTTGATTCTTCGGGGAGGTCCTCGCCCGCAGGGGCGCGTCCAGAGTGAGAAGAGTGATTCCGGCTAGCATTTTTCTCATGCGCTGCAGCCTGACCCCCGCCCTGCAGACTGGGAGCTGGGAGCCCCCTGCAACCCTGCACTATATAATTTTGTGCCTCGGGGAGTTCACACCTCCTCCTTGCCCCTTGGTGGGGTTCTCATTAGGAAAACTGGGGATTTGCCTGAATTCTGAACCATTTGGGAAATGATGGGATTGGGCCGAAAGACATCAACACATTTACTTTAAAGGCTTGGTCGGAGAATGTGGCTTATAGGCATGGTGAGCAATAGACTTGCCCACCAGTCTGGGCAGCTGTGGACCTCCTCTGCCCCCACCCCCAGACCCTCGAGAGTAAACAGAATGAGTGCCTCCTGAGGGTAGCTCACTCCCAAGGGAAAAAGCCAGACTGGGCCCCCAGCGCCCAGTTAATTCTATCCATGTTCACCTGTCAGCTAAGCCCTACTGCCGGCTCCTGGAAGAAGACATCCGAATGGGGGCCTGGGCCTTTGTAAGACCATCCGGCTGACAAATACTGGCTCTCACGCGCCAAGCACTTGCTTATCAAAGCTGAGGGACATTCGCTCCGGCAGGAGAGTCAGGCACCGAGGAAAACGCAAGCCTGTGACGTTTTTGGATGCCTACTGTGTGGCGGGCACTAGGCTAGCGCTTACAGAAGAAAAGGAACACGACAAAAACGATACCACCTTCGCCAGGGTAGAGCTTACGCAGCGTGGGGAGAGACCTGTGCAGCTCTCATGACCTGACCGCCGTGGGGACAAGGACCCTAAGGAACTACAGGCTTCCAGAGGCGTGTGTGGAGGGGCGAGCAAAGAGAATCTGGAGCCGCGCCTGCCCGTGGGCGACCGCCGGATACACACCGCCCCGGAATGCCTGCAGCGTGGCCGGCTCCGCTGAGTGGTGCCCCAAGCGCCCAACACACGCCGGGTTTCCAAGGCTTAGTACCACATAAAGAAATGCTAAGTACCTCAATACATTCTGGTATTCAGTGACTTGCTGAAATGGTCATATTTCAGATGAGTGGGTTTAAATAAAATACATTGCTAAAATTCACTGCACCTGTTTTCTTTTTCAGTTTTTTTTTTTTTTTTTTTTTTTAATGTGGCTACTAAGCATCGTGAAATTGCTCTTTCTTGGCTCACCAGTCTGGGAGGTTAAGAGGCCCGTTAGCTTGAAAATCCAAGAGAGATGAGAGGGTGAGAGAAATGTGACTATAACATCAGCTCGTTCTTGGTTGTGGGGATCTCACAGAGACGCACTCTGCAGGGTTTTGGCGAGCCCTGGGGCTATCAACGTGTTGAGTCAGATAACCCTGCTGCTCGGGGCTGCTCTTGGCGTGTCCATTTGCTTCCCCAGGTTTTCCCCCCCTGCACACAAAACCCTCGAGGACAAGATGTGGGCCCGGTCCACTTTTAAGCCCCTAAGGAGTGTCCGAGGCCCGGCTGTTAGTGGGCACTCGCTGTTGGTTAGCTAAAGAACGACTAGCGATTCTGATTACAGAAGCCGCTTGGTACAAGCCTCATTCCCGATGGCGGGAAATATAAACCGTCCTGCTGCTCTCTGCACATCCCTAAATGCACGTGCTTCCTCCACCCCAAGCCGGCATGCTACTGTGCGTGGCCGCATCGAGAAGGTGTGAAGGAGGGCGGGAGCTTCAGGAACAGCCAGCCTCCATTTCAGACTCAGGTTCTCCCTGACTAGGTGCGCTTGGTCAGCTTCCCTTCCCACCAACCTCGATTTCTCTCATCCATCAAGCGGGAAGACTCTAGGCAAGCTCACAGGGTTGTTGATCCAGTGGGATGATGTGTGGCAAAGATGATGTGCCCAATACCTTCTCCCTGGAGGGCGTGCAAGGAGTGATGGAGCCTTGAATAACATCAACAGCCGGTCCGCTTCATTCAGCCCCAAACCTACTTTTTCGTTTCTTCGTGCCAAGTGGTTTTTCTGAATAATCTGGACACTTGACTTCAGACCATCCCTTACGGATATCGAAACCACTGGTTCCTGAACCCAGCTGCACACTAGGACCATCTGGAGAGGTTTCTGACATACCATCAGGGCTGTGACCCCACCATCAGTATTTTGTAAAGCCCCCTGGTGATTCTAGGGCTCAGTCCAGGTAGAGACCCACTGAGCACAGTGGACAACAGAGGTCCCATTGTTCACCAGCAGGTACTTCCGTAACAGCTGGGAGAATAGGAAAGCGCACGAAAGCAGAACTTGGGGTCTGGCATGGCTCGGACACAGAAGCCAGCGTGGCCAGGAGGGAGGAGACAGTGGGGTCACTGAGCAGATCTGTCAACCAGCCATCACTTGGTGGGGGGTCTCTGTCCCCAATCCCTAGTGCCAGAAATGAAAATTAGATTGCAGAATGACTTAAGAATTCTTGTACAAAATAAGTGTCTCTCACCTCCCTGGACATTTCTTTGTTCCTTCCTGCGAATCTGTAATTATTTCGAAACGAAAGGTTTTAGTAAGTAAGTAAGCAAATCTCATTTCTCCTCATCTCCCTCTGTTGCTGGGCTGTCAGAGGTCTCCGTCCACAGCACTGCGCGTGGCCCTGCACAGAGAATATAGAGCAGCTCCTCGGTGACAGGGAGATGACAATGAGGGTGGTGGCAGTGATGAAGTAAAAGGCAATGTATACACATGTATGCATGTACGTGTGTGTGCATGGACCTCACCTCTGTCCATCCAGAGGGACCTACCAGGATAGCCTTGAAATGCCAGCCTTCTAGAATCTCCTGGAGGTGGGATTGTTACAGCTGATCAGGAGATTACAGATTTTTTCCTTTCTCAATACTTTCCTGCATCAGCTGCAACGTCTGCTTGAATGCAGAGCACCACGACCCAGAGTACAGAAGGACAGTGGGGGTCATGGAGAGGAGCCAAGAATCTACTCCCATCACCTAGAAACTGAGTACAGTACGACAGGTGAGAAGAAAGGATGGGCTGGTCCTTTGAGCCCCACAGACGGCCATGCCCCTCACCGGCGTGGCTCTTGCTTCTGGCTGCTGAGCAGACACCCCTGAGCAGCTTTTAGAGACGCACCGTCCAGTCCCACCACAGGCTGACCTGATGGGGGTCCTTGGGGATGGGACACCGGCCCTGGAAGGGGCCAGAGCGGCTGGCCATCCTGCAACAGAGAGAGAGGGTGTCACTGCCCCCAGGATCCTTCTCCTCTCACATGGAAGTCCAGCGAACATCCAGAACAAGACAAGACGAGCCGTGAAATGTGCTAGAAATAGATTCATTCCTCTTTAATCCTCACTTCTTAGGTCACTGGGTGGCCCTTCCTCAGACGCCGGGGTGCCCTTAACCTGACAGTGTCTCCCACCCACGCCCAGTGGAGGGAAGGAAATGTCACTGCCAGGGGACTCAGGCACCAGCCGGAGCCCCAACGTGAATTATTCATCACCACCCCCACCACCACCACCATCAGGCTCCCAAGATGGAGCCCACAGTGCCGACTCAAAGTCCAAAAATGTGGGAAAGTTTATTTATTTCTTCAAAACATTCCTGATTTGTAATGTGCTTTCTAAAAATGTTCTAGCTGACCAAGCCCTTGCTATATTTAGCCACAGCATTTAAAGAAATGTCCCTTACACTTTATAAGGCGGGCTATGAAACACAAGAGTTTAAGGAACACTGCTCCTTGGGCCGGTCCCGTTCTCCCCAGGAGAGGGCTGGGGCCTCTCCTTGGCCTGCAGGAGCAGCCCTGGTGCTGAGGGCAGAAATAAAGACTTGCATTCATTCCCAGGGCCCTTGGGTTCACAATGGCTAGACAGCGGCCCTGGGAAGCCCCTCTGGGCTCTGGTGTGAAGCGAGGAAACGCCAAAGGGACCTCACTCTCTTTGGCCTGCGGGATTGGCTCTCCTGTGGTTTTCCTAGGATCCCCCGCCATGCATCGCTGCTTATTTTGCTTTTGGTTTCATGTTCAAAGGGTTGGATCATCTCAAGAGACGTAACAGGGCAATAAAGAGATGAAAACGCATCCCAGCCTACCCAGAGAAGTCAACCCCCAGAAGCCTTCTGCTACCTCCAGAATTACATAACATGAACAAAGCTATTGGGTCGTGATTTCATTGCATAACTAGGAAGGCACAAACGGGCCCATAAAACCAGTGTTTAGATGAGCGGCTCTGTCTGTATACAGACCTCCCCATTTACTGAGCACTTTCTGCAGGAGGCATCATGGTGATTGCCATTTTGAGCTGGGGACCAGGGCAGGCATTGTTTTATGGACTTACAGCCATCATTTTACTTTACTCCTCAGGATGGATCTGTGAGGCCTTTGCTGATGCTATGCCCATTTGTACAGATGAGCAAGTTAAGGCACAGAAGTGTTAGGTCACCTTGCTGAGGTCACACAACACAAAAGGGCAGAGCTGGGTAATTAGCTTCTGCCTGGTGGGCACCAAGGACACACTCTTCACTAGGTTAACATACCCCTCCCTAAGCCCACCTCAACTCAACCTACCGAACAGTAACAAGTCATTAAGACAGTAATGAGAGGAATTCTTCCCCGCTGGTAGATGTGTCTAGAAACACCTGGAAAAATACGAAGTAGTACATGGTGACCAGCTACCTGGGAAAGTAGTGATGCCAGGATGCCAGAAAGGTGTGGCATTTCTAATATTTTACATTGCACATTGTGAGGACCGGAGTCATGCTTTCAACTTAGTGTTGTCCAAGGTGACGCGGTCCTGTGGACACCGGAACATCCTTCCACCCTTCCCAGAGGGCTTGACCTAGATGCTGTCCTGGGGCCCAAACACTTCATATGTGTCCCACTTCCTCTGCCCTTGGGCCAGAAGTGCCCTCCCAGCGTGAGGCCCACGCAGCCTGCGAGGAGGAGATTACACCAGCCGTATTCAGGACACTTTTAGTAAAAGGTGATTTTGTTTTAGATTCTCAATGAACTGAAAGATACCCATGTAGCATCATTCACAGCCCCCAGCAACTCAGGCTCAAAGCTATGAAGGCAGAGACTGCATGGCCGGGGACAGGGCCCCCGGGAGCAAAGTCCAGACCCAGGCCGTGCCTCCCTAAGCGGGTCTCAGATGGCTCTAGAGTCACCTCTCTTGGAAGCTTGGCAAGTAGGAGAGTCAGATCTCCTGGAAGGCCAGAGGTAGCTGCCAGTATTGTCCAAGACATCCTAGTCCCGGCTCTTGGACCAACAGTGTGGTCAGGACTGGTGCCACTGACTGACCCTGAAGGAAGGACCCCCCACCCTGACTGTGCTGGGCACAGTCTATCTGCCCCGCCCCCAACCCCGTGCATTCTCAGCCCCTCTTGGCCTTGCAGGTTGCCCCTTATGTATTGCATTACCTGGGCGCCCTTGCAGCCTGGACTTCTAGGAGGGTCAGCCAATGAGAGGTATCCACATGAGGCTGGAAGGCAGGAGAGGAGAGAGGTTGGGGTATTTCTCCTCGGCTCCTGCCTGCAGAAGCTGCAACCACACTCACTCTTACTCCCCATGGAGCTGCCCTTCCCCCGGCCCTTCCCCCACAGAAGCAATCCCTCTACCCTGGTCTTTTCCATCGGCCCATGTAAGTGGGCTTCTGTTTCTGGAACCCTGATTCTCATGCCTAATGGGAAAAGGTTAAGACCAAATCTTTGCCCCACCACCTCCCTTCCATTCTCCCCCCTCACTGCCAAGGTAAATAAAGACAATGGTGTTGACTGTGTAGACGACACCCCTCAGGACCTAGGACCGTGCTGTGGTTACCCCCTTTCCTTACAGCCACCTTCCAGGGCCAGAACTGCATCTTGTACTCACTCTCATCTGCCCACCATGCTGTAGACCCTGGGCTTCAATACACATCGGGCCTAGTGCCCTTCACATGGTCTGCCCAGTAAAATTGGCATTCAGATATCATTGGATGAGGCAAAGCCCTCAGCTCTGCCCAGGCTCCACCACCTCCTAGTGCTCACCACTAGGATGCTGCACACAGGTATGGTGTCTGCCCGGCCCTAGAGAACCCATGAGGACAAGTGTAGTAGAGAACTTGCCATTTAGCGATTCAGACATATTTTTAAAAACTGCTTGAAATGTGGATCCAAAGAATTTTATCTTTCCAACAAACTCATGCTCTTTATTTTTAAACAATGAACTTTGCTTCTTATCATGTGCATTTTTTACTCTATGGAACAAACTCCGCTTCCTGCAAACAAGACGTTTCCAGCTACCATGAAGATGGGAAGTGCACAAAGCTGAGGCTCTCATCTAGAGCTGCCTGCTACTGGAAACATCACCCACGTCTCTGATGTTAACAGTAGCTTTCAGCTGCAACAGTAACATCATGTGTGGCCAGTTCTTTAACCCACACGTGGATACACGCTGAAATGGCGAATCACATCCTGTTCGGGTTCCGGAAAACCTTCGGAGGCATTTGAGACCCAGCAGGGTCATTAGCTGCTACAAGAGCCAATGAACATCCAAAACCAAAGCAAAAGGCCTTTACAAAGTTCTCTTATCCTTGCACAAGTTGAAGAAGTAAAGATCTCAACGTTGGTGTGTCTTCCAAGATTCTTTAATAAAATCTTCATTAGTTTCATCAGAATAGTGCAAAATCCAAATTTTCAACCCTGGCTTGAACTATATCGAAAAAGAAAATCTTTCTGAAAGTATCAATACTTGGATTAATTTGAAAGGATTCAGCACTTGATCTGAGCCCATCTGTCCCACTTATATGTAAAAAAAGATGAACTTCTGCACATTCACGTGTACAGAACACACACATATACACACACACGCATACACACACGCACATATACAAATGCATGTATGCACATACATACCCATGCGTATATATATACACACTTCTGTCTTTATCGTTGTACACGGTATATCCCCATTATGATCAATGTATTCATCAGTGTGTGTGTGTGTGTGTGTGTGCGTACACTGAGCTTAAACCACAGACCCTTTTCAGAAAAACAGAATCTGTTCCCTTTGTTTAGAAGGGAACACAGAGGTGTACCTTCAGATTGCCTAAGAGTAGAAAGATAAGGTTGCTTCTGGTTTGCCCTAAATACAGAGGAGAGTTTGCTTTAAGTAAGAGTTTTTTGGGGGGTTTTTTGTTGGTTTGGGGTTTTTTTTGTCTTACTGACCTACAACTTGGAGCCCGTGATTAAATCCGGAGCACCGGCACAGCCGTGTGGATTGCTAAAACCGACAGGTCCTCTTTTTCTTCAGTAGGAAGGAATCTTCACGGGACTGTACCGATTCGATAGATTCCATCACCGGACCGTCCATTCCCCTCAGCCCTCCCAAAGCAGATGAATGCGGGGATTAGTTAACAGAATGCCTCCTTATGTGTGTATAAACACTCTTACACAGCAGATACACACTCCTGCCTTTTTTTTTTTTTTTTCTGAGACACAAAAACAATGTTTATATTATACTTCTTGGAATTGTAGCTCTAAAATGCATCTTTTTAAAGTGGCAGTATTATATCATTGGTTTCTCCAGAAGACAGCCATCGTAAATTAACAAAACACGTGAGATAGCAAATCAAACACAAAAGGAAAAATTAAAAACATAACGTACACCGTGGAGTTTCTATGATGTTCCGGCAGCACCCACTGGCCCCAGGCTTCTCTGCTCCTGAGATGCTGACAGGGCTCCCACATATAATCCCTGACTCCTCTCTCCTATTACACTGTTTGCTTATTCCCCCCAGTAATCCACTGAACCAGTCACTGAGAGGTTAATGAAAAAACAACTTTATTCACAGAGGCTGAGACTTTGGGATAACAAAATATCCATGACAGCCCTTCCACCACATTGTAGGTTAATCACAGTGAGCCTGGATCTCAACAATGGGATCTCATCAAAGTTCTTAAAATCAAGGACACTGTGCAGCTCACCAAAACATTCCCACCAACCTGGGCAGAATATGCTCAAGGAAACTTATGAGTCAGTAGCACATGGCTTTAAGAATAAATTCTCAGAAAGTCAATTGTGTGCTTACTAATTATTAAATTATTATGCTTGTCTGGAATGTCCTTTCGGATATATTAACCAATAGGCTCTCTTGCTGTAAAGTTTGTGTTCATCTTTATCTAAGTCCTGGAAATGATTTTAAAAGTTATTTGGAAGATCTATTGCAGCCTACCTCCAGAACTCTCATGACTTACTGAGTCTTTCCCACATCAGATAAAATTAAAATAACCTAGAGGTTCAGGAAATTCAGTTTCCCATCCAAGGCAACCCAAAGAGAGATACTGTAAGGGGTTAGATGCACTTCCCAAAAGTTCCAAACTGAACTGGGCTGTAAAAATCTCCATTGTCTTAACCAGATCTTTGTTGCAGAACCCTCCTCCTGTCCTCCCCCCAATCTTCCTGCTCCCCACCCTCCAGATTTCCAGTCACCTCCATGAGGTGTTTATTTAGCTGCTGCCTCTAGGACCGCCCGCCCCGGGGAAGGGGCTTGGAGGGAAGAGCTGGGTGCGGGCTGGGATGCCATCAGCTGGGAATGTCTGAAAGAATCCTCTGGCTGAGCTTCCTGTTCTTTGGGGTCCAGAGACACACCCTCCAGCAGATATCAGAAGATTCCCTTTCTCTGCCCAGCATGACCCATCTCTCCCAGTATCTGCCTTTTGTGTTTGTTTCATCCAACTTTTTGGATTAAAGGTGGTCCTTTACTACACAATTCTGGAAAATGTAGCAAAAATCAAACCTAGAGCTTGAAAAAACATGCAAATGGAAAATCTTCTGTGTCTAAGACAGCTTCCCTCCCCCTCACACACTTCTGGTGTCCTCTGCTATCTTTTGATCCCTTAAAAACAAAAGCAACAAGACAGGATGCCTGCTAATGTTGGTAACACGTCTTGGAGATCATGGGTACTGACTATCGGGCTATCATAATGCAACAAAATGCTATCATATAGAGTGCACTTTCTTAATAGAGGTTGTTACTATAGACATTTTCACAGGGCAATCGTTGTAGTAAAAAGAGTCAAGCATCTAGCCAAAGAACATAGCATATTCCTTTTACTGTCTAGAAAGAAAAAAGAGAGAAATTCTCTATTTAAAATAAAAGTGTGGTTTCTTAGCTTCCACCTGGACATTGGTTGTAAATCCTCACCAGGCCCTAGATCTCCCAAAGAACCTGAAACACGGGTCACTGCCAGTGTCCCCACAACTGGACTTCAAGGACAAACCCAGCTGTGAACACCCACCACCCCATGGACCCAAAGCCAAGGCCTGAGCCACAGTGACAACCCACAACCGAGCTGGCCACAGTCAGACTGTGGCTCTGTTTGAAAGCACCCCACCATGTCCTTCAGTCCTGCTCCCTGGTTGTCTGGGCCCTTGCTGCTCTGGACATGAAGGACCTGTGCTGGGCAGTGGAAGACCACAACCTTAGACTGACCTAAGGTCAAGGAATTCTCCTGCTCTGGCGGTAGGAGGTCTGAGATGCCCAAGTCCTAGCCAGGCAAGGTCTTTTAAATCTCCGGAGGCGTTCGGGGTTCTGGGAAAGTCCGCCTCACCTCGGAGGAGGCAGGCGACCCTGCCCACCTGCGTGCAAAAGTTGGTAACACTTCCCAGGATTCACACGTTGCAGAAGAAAAGATCGTTTTTTAAAAAACACAAAAACAAAACAAAAACGTGGCTCCTTCCCCCAGCGATTAGACCCCTGGTCTCACAAGCTCAGCCCAGGGTAGGGGAAGGACCCCGTCACTGTTTGCTTTACTGGAAGTGAAGCACCGTGTCGGGAAGCTGCAGAGGGAAATAGGAGAGGAAAGGGATCCCGAGCTGGTAAAAGCGGCCCTGGACGCGCGGGTCGAGCATCAGGGAAGCGTTGAAAGGCGGACGGAGGCTTGAGGAGGTGGCCAGAAGCGAGGCACCCACACAGCTGCCGGGCCCCGGCTTGGCGCCCCCCAGGAGCTCGACCCCTTCGGCGGGCTTCTGACCCTGCCGTCCCGCCAGGATGCTGTCTATGCTGAAGCTTTTGGATTTGTCGGAGCTCTTCGGAGAGCCGTGGGAAGCAGGACGTGGAGGAGACCCCGGGCCATCCACTGTGCGCGCTGGCTGGCCTATGGCCAAGGCCGCTGCGCCCTGGACAGCGTCGCCCGCGTCCTCCTCCGGGGACGCGGGCCCAGGCCAGTGGAGGGGCGCGGGCGGAGAGGAGCCGTCCCGCAGGGGCGAGGGGCGCGCGGGCGCTCCCTCCTGGCGGGGGGTCGCGGGGCCGCGGCGCCCTGCGGGGGGCTGCGCCTCCGAGCCGCGCTCCTGCGTCTCGGCGCGGGCCCGCTTGGCCTCCGGGGCCCCTGGGCCTGGCTTGGGCTTCCTCTTCCGGCGCCGGTAGTTGCCATTCTCGAACATATCCAGGCAGCGAGGGTCCAGCGTCCAGTAGCTGCCCTTGCCGGGCCGCCCTTTCTCACGGGGCACCTTGACGAAGCAGTCGTTGAGCGAGAGGTTGTGGCGGATGCTGTTCTGCCAGCCCTGCCGGTTGTCGTGGTAGAAGGGGAAGCGGTCCATGATGAACTGGTAGATGCCGTTCAGCGTGACCCTCTGCTCGGGCGCGTCCTGGATGGCCATGGCGATGAGCGCGATGTAGCTGTAGGGCGGCTTCTGGGGGGGCTCCGCCCGGCCCGAGGCGGCCAGAGCGGCCGCGGGGGCGAAGGCCAGCGGCAGCCCGGCTCTCTCGGGGCCGTACAGATAGAGCATGGGTGAGGCGGCCAGAGCAGGCAGCCGGGGACCGAAGAGGTGGCTCATGGCGAGCCAGAGCCCGGCGCTGCGCTCCCCGGCAACGCAGGCGACCCAGCGGCTTAGGGACTGCGCCCCGCGCCGCGAGGGCCCTCCGGGGGAGCCCGCGGTGCGTCTGCCTCCCGCTCTGCCGCTCTCCCTGGCCGCTCCGTGCTCTGTCCCTTCATGGCTTTAAAAATGTTAAATAATTGTTGTAAGTTTGCTATTATATGTTGACTTAGCGCTGGAAAATAAATTGTCTATGATAAACAGTCGTTGTGTGCTCAGCCCACCCACATTAATTAAAATTTCATTGCTGAAAAACTCCAAGCTTTTCCCTCCACGTGTCTTTTTGATACCAGCCAATCGGTTTCAGGGCTATTCCTTCATTTGTTTATAGAATTAGTCTGTTGATAAGTCCGCCCACCCAAGTTGAATCAAGCTGTGTTTATTTGGAAAAATTTCCGGGCACCCAATATATAAACGCACTGATCTGATGTTTGAAATATCACGTCCACCCCTTGACGCTGTAAGCACACACAGTCAGTGAGGCAGGATGTGGACCGCAGTGGCTGGGAGCGGGGGTCTGCGGGGCCAGGAAGGAGAGGTGGGGATGGGGTGGGGGCGCAGGGGTGAGTTTTACTGCTGGCCTGGGGGAGCCCAGTTATCCTGAGCCTCCCACAAAAGGTCTTTTCTTCTCTCAGCCTTCATAGATGTGGAGATGGAACCATCTCATAAAATGCCTCCTGAGGTCTTTGAAAGCGTTTAGATATTTGGGTGTGGGGGGAGCCGGCGTGTCTATCTAAGAGGTCTGGGAGTCTTGGGAGAAGAGGATGCAGCCCTCCTTGGAGAATCGGGATGACCTCCAGGAACTGGAGGCGCTCACCCGGGGGGCCTGGTATCCCGGAGTGGGCCAGCCTCTACCTCCACGGGCTCCCTGGGGACCCAGAAGAGGCCTCCAGGAGCCCAGCTTCTCCGGAAGCCAAGGCACAGGGTACTGGGGAGCTAGAGAGGGCGGGGGTACCTGGGCCACGGCTTGGTTGAGGGTAGTTCCAAAATAAACCCGTTTGGAGAGGTCACGGGGAGAAGCTAAGGTCTTTCTGATGGGACTGAGGTTGCAAGCGAGGAACACCATAAAAGGGGAATTTGGCAGCTGTCGCAGGAGAGCTGGTATTTGTGAATGCGGGTCTCTTGCTTTATATTCTGTGCTTTCCTGTTTATAACAAGGAGGGGGGTTATAACAACTTTACAAGTGCACGCAGCTGGCCCGTGATTACATTAAGCATTTGGGAAGCCTGCTTCCTCTCCACCCACCCACCCCCACCCACTCACCCTGGGGTGTACGCACCCTCACCCTGTCTCATTTTACATTCAGCCACGTCATGCTTGCAATCAAAAACCCTGAAGGATGCCGATTGAGAAGGAGCGGCCTTCTGTCCCACCACGGCGGTGGGGGTGGGGGCGGGGGGCTAATGCACCACTAGTTCCTGTTTATGATCTCTGCTGAATATTTTTTAAAAGAAAAAAAAAAACACTTGGGTTAACTGAATTAGCGTTTCATTGAGTAAACCGTGTGGGGATGCCAAAGAAGAGAGGGAGGGGTGAGGGCGGCAGGTGGGCGTAGGAATGGCCCAGGGCCCTGCTCCGCAGGGAAGGGAAAGAGAGGCACTATGGTGCATGGGGCGGGGCATGTCAGCAGCGAGAGGACATCTGCTTGCTAGAGGCCAGGTCACCCCTGAACAAGGGAAAGCCGGGAGAATCGCACTCCAAAATGGGGAATCCATAGAGTAACCCCTATGTTCGGGGGTTCCAGATAGCAAGGAAGTGGGAAAGTTTGACACACGCCATAGGAAGTCAAAATCAGGGTGGAAAAACCGGTTTGGGTGCAGGCGAAGCTTGAGGGAGCGCCAGGCCAGTGTGGGGGCACCTTCGGGCCTCCCTCCCAGGCGCTGCTTTTCTAACTTAGGCCAACCATCCAGCCCAGCCTGGCTCTGGCCTAGGTGTTGAGGATGGCCCTCTAGCCAGGAGGGGGCGGGGCGCTGTCATCTCTCTGGATCTCTAGATCTCACCGCAGCACCCCTTTCAACCCTGGGGGAGGGGGGGACACTTCAATGCCTGGGCGGATGCAACCCGCAGTTCCATAGTCCCCGGGACCAGTCTCCAGACCAGCGCGCCCCCAGCAAGCTCAAGCTTGGATCTAGCTCGATGTCCAGCCTCAGCTCCCGCTCTAACAGGCCCAGAGGAGGAGACAGATGGGTGTCACTACGCACTAACCCCTCCGCAGCCGGAGCCCTCCCTGGAGCTTGCCCGGCACCCGAAGTCCGGCAGGCGCATCCCTGCCTCTCCCGAAAGGCGCGCCTCCGCCGCGCTACTTCTAAACTGCAAGGCAAATCCGAGCTTGAATTCGTACAATAATAAACACCGCCCAATTGGGGCATGGGCCGGACGCAGGCGGAGACCGGGAGGCTGGTGGGCGGGGCACTGATAGTAAAGAAAGAAAGAGGGAAAAAAAAAAAACAGCTTCTAGTCGCGGTCTGGAGAGGCAAGTCCAGCCCCTCACGTTTGCAGATTTGCAGCATCCCCGGGAGGTTCCTTCCAGCAGTAGAACTGCGTGGCGCCCCAACCTGGCTCCCGCGCAGGGTCGAATCCTGGGCTCCCAGGCTAGGAGTTTGCAACTTGAGCCGAGGAGGAGCCCGCTGTAGGAAGGAGCCCGGCGCAGGGGCATATTTCCGGGGAGTGGATAGCACAAGCCTCTGGCGTCCGAGGGCGGATGCGCCCTCGTGCGGAAGCTCGGTGTGTTGAGGCCCTATCTGAGGCCTGCTGGGGGTCCGGGGGTGGGGTGGGGGAGGCGAAGAGCCTGGGAGACAGCCAGGACAACTGGGTATCCCAGAGAGCCAGATGGGGACACTAAAAGTTCTCCCTAGGCTCGTAGTCTTCAGATAGCCCCAAACATGCATTCTTCTCTGCAGTCAGTGCCCGCACATCTCCCAGCCCACAGCAAAGCCCTGAGATTTCCAGCCTGCCCAGATGCTCCTGCAAGGACTGCGAGGGGTTCCTACTCTGGGGTCAGCGTGGGACGAGGGCAGAGAGTACAGTTCCCAGCCCCCAGGGAGAAAGCCTGCTCCGTGGGCAGGCTGGGCAGAGGCCAGGCACCAGGCAGGACCAAGAGACCTCAGAGAAAAAGGCTGAGGGGAGGGGAGAGACAGGAGGTCTTCCTACCCCACCCGCCCGGAGGCATCTACCCTTCCTCTGCTCCTCAAGTCAACTGAAAAGCAAATACTCAAGTCAAGGGTGATCTGTGTCACCTCCCAAATATTGGCATCACTTTTCTCCGAGCGAAGACAGTTGACAAGGTATATATACACGAATGAACGATCTCCCATGCTTGCAGTGGGTGTGAGGGGTGGGTGGGAAGATACAGGACCTACTCAGCCAGTTCACCTTACTGACACCGTAAACACGTTGGAGATGGTGATGACCAGGACGATAGCAATAACTAAGATGTCTTGAACGCTACTATGTGCTGGTACCCTCCTAAGATGTCCCTTGGATTAAGTCACTTCTCCTCTCGGCTCTAAGAAGCAGGAGTCTTCATCATTCCCATTCTGTGGACCAGGACACCGAGGCCAGGAAGTTAACACGAGGAAGTGTTGCAAAACAAGAGAACCATCCCATTATAATAGGACTACTGTGTGTGGATGCAAAGGGCCCCGTGGAAGCTCTCTCTCAAGAACCCTCACAACATCTATGAAAGACAGTGGTGATGGATTCGCCCATTTTACAAATGAGATTTGGAATGGGCAGTGAACATCCCAGATAGTGGAGGCCGTAAGCAGCCGAACAGGGTGTTGGAACACACACGGTTTCCTGCAAAGGTGGATTCTCTGAGGTCTGACATCCTCAGGTGTCCGCAGAGGCTCCGAGAGGTGTGTCTGGAGCAGGGTCTTCTGCTGCTTCTCTTGGGGGAAGTGAGCCACGAATGTAATGCTCAGCCGGTCGGCTGAAGCCCAGAGAGCAGGGCAGGATTTTCCAAATTACAGATTTCTTTAGAGCTCATCTTGTTCCAGCAGTGATTTAAAAGGTCTAAAACAGGGGTGGTTAGGGCGTATCAGCAAGCAGCCTGACACACACAGTCACCTGAGACCAAAGAATCAGGGTTCTCCCGGTGTTGGGGTGAATCCCGACAGCTCACGGGGAGTCCTCCCTGCGGCCAGGGCACTAGCAAAGGACTTCCCTGACGTGTGTTGGGTTCATACATCCTCAACAATAACCCTATTTGATGATCCCATCACTTCTCAGTTGAGAAATGGGCCCAGGGAGCTTGAGGGAGCACGGCCGAGGTCACGCAAACCCTCCGTTGGCCTGTGAGGAGGCCCTGAGTTGGTGCATGTGGATTCGGCTTAGAAGCTTGGTTGAAGGGGCGGCCTGTAAAAACAACAGGCAGGCAGAGAGAGAGCCCCCATGGGGCCATTGGGAAAGGTAAGACCCAGGGCCCAGGGCCACTAAGCCAGGGGTCAGAGGGGCCTCTCTGGCCTCTGTGACCTCCAGCCTGGGTGGGCAGACAGACTGAGCACAAAGCTGTCCCCCAGGCTGGGGCAGCCCTCCCCAAGCTCCCCAATCCCATCTCCTTAAAGGGACCTGTGTGGCCAGGGAGCTAGTCCATCTGCCAGCCCACCCCCATCGCTTCACGCCGGCTTTTCACACACACGCACGCACACGCGTGCACGCACATGCACACACTCGCACACACTCGCACACACACCCACCAGCCTGCTCCTGGCACGACCACCTCAGCACCAGAGCCTCACATTCGAGAATCACACTCTACACGGGCTGTGTCCTTCTGTGTTCGCCGTGAAGCAGGAATGTCACCAAAGCCCGGAACAGGCTGGCACAAATCAAGGCAGGGGCGTCCACTCGGGCCCAGTGGCTGTCCTCACTGCAAACTCCCCGAAACATCCCTCTGTCCAAAAGCAAACATTTCAAATGCCTTGGCGAGCCGAAGCCATGCAAAAACGAGGCAGCAGGGAATGCTTCTCAGAGTTTGGGAAAGCATTTCGAGTATGTGGTGCCGAAAGGCCCTCTCTGGTGGCCCTGGCCCTGTGGGTCCCGCTCACCTAGAGTCGAACCCCCCCCCGCCATCCCTGGCCTAGCTGCACCCAAGGTGAGACCTAAGGTCTCTCTCCATGTCCACCACTCCCTGAGACCAGGAGTGTCCCCACGGGGATGACACAGGCACCGTGCCACCCTGAGGCACCAGTCACAGGTTCCGAGACCCCAGCACATTCTTGAGAAACTTGGTTCTGCCCGTTAATTAATGGGTGTCTTCTCGGTTCGGCTGTCTCCACCCACCTCAGGTTTATGGTTATCAGTGAATTCCAATCACACCAACCGTGGCCAACACCCTGTTCGGTGTTTTGGATTTGGGGCGGGGGTGAGGAGTGACGAGGCAAGCGCTCGGGTACCAGGGCTAGTTTTCACAGGGGATCTGGGAACTCCGCTCTCTCTGCTTTGAATGTAGCTCACAAGCCTCTCCCAGGCCCAAAGGCGACCCCACTCAGTCTTGGGGTAACGGAGAGGAGATGGGCCCTGAAAGATTTATCAGCCAAGCACCAAAGTTCCCAGGACCCCACATTTGCTCCTCCCTCCCACTTCTGATCTTCATTTCTTGCCAGCCAGGTGGGGAGTGGGGATAAGTGAGGGCCCATCATGAGAGTGTGGCTCTGCCAAAAAGGAAAGTGCTGGGCTGCCCCAAATGACCTTACACGCACCTGGTCATTTTACAGATGAGAAGACTGAGACCAGGGAGGGAAGTTGTTTGCTCTCACAGTGTCACCTGGTCTTCCAATTCCTAGCTGGGTGCTCCAGCAATTAGAGGACACAGGTCACCACTGATTTTGGTGTGGGTGGGGACAGGCTATTGAACCAGGGGATGAAGACCGCCTGGCCGCAGACTCAAGTCCGGCCTGGGAAGAGAGGCCTGGGCTGGGCCACATACAACAGTCCCTCTCCAGGAAAGCTGTGAGCTTGGGGCATGTCTTGGAGTCTTACAAGAAGCAGCCTCCTTGGGGCTGGGAATGTGCAGGATTCTCAGAGGCCACGGAGTCTTTCCCAGCAGCCCATATCTGTCCAAACGGGACCCTGGTTAGAAACAGTCGCAGCTAAGGCCATTAGGGCAGGCAGGGTTAACTCTATGGGCAGTGGTCTCTCCCGCGGTGTTGGGGTTGCTTCGTTTTATTTGCAGTATCTTTGAGACCTGCCTAGCTAGCTCCGTGTTACTAGATCAGGAAGGAACGCGATTATCTGCCGCGCCTTCGTTCAAATTGCGCCTGGCAGACCCGACCGCAGAGCAGCTCGGCCAGGAGTCCTGGCCGCTTGCGACCAACACTCCGGCCCTTCCATCCCCGACCTCCTTTCCCCTTTTCCTGATCGGCCCTGGGCCTCCCGAGGACCGAGCAGCCCAAGCGAGGGGAGGCGAGCGGATACGTGGAGCGAGGACAGCCTGTGCCCTGAGCGCGGTCTTTGCGCGCAGGGCAACAGACAAGCAGGGGCGGCGGCGACCCGCAAGGCGGCCCGGATCGCCTCCGCCCTGCGATGCTCAGCTTCGCACTGCTGGATCCCCCAACCCCGCGGGGGAGCAACCGATGCCCCGAGGCCGCTCAGTCCCTAAGCCTGAAGTCCGAATGACTGTGGGGGTGCTGAGCCCAGGGAGCTCTGAGCGCAGCGCCGAGCACGCAGGGCCAGCCTTCTGGCGGAGCTTACCGGCACCTACCCTGGCCCCTGGGACCTCAGACTCAGGAAGCTTTCGGGGCGGGGGCGTCCCAGCGCGCCCAGGCCTTACACACCCCTCCCCTCTGCCGCCTCCAGAGGCCTGGATAAAGCCCCAAACACAATCCCTCGAGCTGCCCACGTTCCTAGGGAAATGGAAGGACCCCTGGCCATGGCCTCTGTGGGTGGGTGGGTGGGGGGAACCCTTCTTGAGCTACTCACTTGGGTGACTGGCCCGCGTACAGGGATTTCTTTCAGAGGCCACCCCAAAGATAGAAGATCCCAGTGTGGCTTCAGCGGCAGCCTGGATCTCTAACCCGATTCTTTCCCACTTCTCTCCTTCATTTCCCGTGTGTCTCTCAGACCTCATCTGAATTCTGAATCTTGAGATGAAGGCAAGTTTTCAGGGGGGACTCTTAGGAAAAATCTGGGGAAGGAGAAAGCCAGCCAGACTACTCTGCCCTAATCCCGCGGCAAACATCATCTTAAGAACAGGAGCAAAACAGAACCAGAGTACTGAGCTGCGCAAGGAGGGTTGACCTCTTCTGCTGCGGGAGACGGGACTCTCTGTCTCCCTCTCTTTCCTAGCTGGCTGGTCCAGCTCACTCAACCAAAGCAAGGGGGCCTGGGGGCCTGCTAGAGGTCAAGCAGCAAGCACTGGGGCTCCCCAATCCTGAGCACTAGAAAAAGGATTAAAATGCTGCATTTCTATCTTACCCGCCAGCACCTCTGGGGCTACAGATCGAAAGAATCTGTGTTGCACATATGGGGAAATGTATTATGCTCACACGTCCCCCAGTTCCATTTCAGCGTGACTTACAGACAAACTGCCATGGTTAAAACAACAACCCAAACCCAGGTTATGTTCAGCGCCACTGCATCAAGGAAAATCACTTTTTGGAAAACTCATCATCACCTGAAATGTTAAGTTCACAAGGAGCTTCACTCTTAGCAAAGTACAGCTCACCTACTTGGGTGGGAAACTCATTCCCAATTTGGAGCTCTGGCCTCAAAATTCACACGCAGAGACCAGCAGGGGAGTTGTGCGTTTGGGCCAGTGAAACAGATAATAAAACCATCCCCCTGCCCCAGGCATACCTCACAATGGTTTCATCGCTAAAATTTTTTAAAGACAAGATCTCAAAATTGAAAAGGCAAATAATCTCCCTATTACTTAAAGTCCTGAGAGTTGATAAATTTAGAACTCTAAAAGCACTGCCAATTATTCTTGAAGGCCAATGAGCCTTTACAATTTTTCACTGCAATAGGGTAAGGATTAAGAAATCAAATCAAGAAGTAAAGAGGTTCTGAAATCCAACTCTGATCTAGCCACTGCCAGGAATGGTCGTTAAATGCTCCAGAATCAATCTTCTTTGGACCTTCTCCTGCCCACTTCAGATTCTTTTCTGGAAAACCATTACAGTGGGGAAGGAAGTCCGCATTTTAGGAAATGGAGGGAAAGCAGGACTCCCCCTGGTTCGTAGTAGTTAGCTAATGGAACACACTTATCTTTCTCCTCCTTTGCCTCCTCAGTTGGGGATGGCTGGACACTGAGGTGTAATGGTACTCTTTGTTTTGACAATCGGCATGTTTTGTTGCATTTAGCAAAAAGCAGTTACAGCAAATGACACGACTGCACGCAGTCCTTCAGGCAGCCACATCCAACCAGGGCTGTTTCTCCACTGCCTAGGCCAGGGTGGGATCTAAGTTAATCGAAAGTCTTTTCCATCACTAACAAGACAATAGGGGAGTGCCCCCATTCCTCTGTGATCCTCTGTATACCTCTATGAGTTTACCCACCTGTGTAACAAAAATAATCAAAACAGGTGGATTTGCAAACGCACCTTGTTTTTCAAAAAGGCGAGAACACAAACACACTGTCCGGACTTTGGGCAGAGAAACAACATGGGTTTATTTTAAGGTAAGTACAACAATTAAGACCACATAAGACAAACACAGGTGAAGTTAAATTTTTAAAGTTTTTTTTTTCTTTTAGGAATGCTCAGGGAGGAATCTACTATACAAAACCATCACACTTTGTAAATAAAAAGTATCAGATACTTGACTCCTTTATCCGCCAACAACAAAAAAATAAATTATTTCCTTGTTTTGTAAAAGACCTACCACCGGGGAAAGAAATTATATCTCGTAAGTGTACAGGGGGTAAAAACCCCACTTAGGTTTCTTGAATTTTCATTTTGGCAGTTAGAAATGGTTGGGCAAGATGAAAAAATTATCCAGTGAACTCAACTTTAAATATTATATTAATGGCTCTGAACAACAACAAAATAGCCTGATTACAAATCCACACATTTGTACAGCACGGTTAGAGAAATTTAAAATTACACACAGCACAAACGGAATCTATAGAGGCCCCCATAGACTTATGGGGGTCTCTACAGAGAGTTATTACTGGGTCTCTATAGGATTTGGTCCGTAACTTAATTTTTGAAACCCCAGCTGGAGCAGTGAGCACAACCATCCTGGTAGGGGAGGGGGGTTTAAAATCAATATTCATTTCGCTGGGCCGCGTCCCTTTACCGGGGCTTCTTAGGATCTCGGAAACGGGGCAGCGAATTAAAGTTACCTGCAGCTTCACAGAGGGCTGAGGCTGGCGCGCGCTCTCTCTGCTCCTGGGTCTGAGAAAAAGCTGGTGGGCATGTTTTGGTTCTTTTTGCGTCTCTGCAGCCTGAACTGTCTGAGAGGTCCGGGTGTGGGAGGCGAAGCCGGAGCGGGCCAGGCAGGTCAGTATTTCGTGCAGTCATAGGAATAGGGGGCGGCGTGGCGGTAGAGAGACGGCGTGGATCTGTAGGGCAGCTGGCAGCTCGCGTTGGTGCTCGCCTGCGGTTCCCCGAGGGCCGAGTTCTCCATCCCCAGCCGGTGGGAATTGAACATCTCCCGGACGTTGGGGAAAGTCTGCTGCTGGGCCGCGAACGTGTGGCCCGGGAGGTGGTTCAGGTCCCCGCTGTGGTTGAGATACCAGGAGGCCGCCTGAGCCGCGGCGGCCCCGGGCTGTGGCGCCGCCTGGGGCTGGGGAGCCGGCGGGGGCGGCGGCGCCTGCGGGTGGTGGTGGCCGTGGTGCTGGTGGTGGTGGCCCGCGGCGGCGAGCGCGCCCTCCTGGCCGGCGGCGAGGTTGAGGGCGCTCAGCGGCGACGTGGGGCCGCTCGGGTGGTCCGAGAGGGCCTCGTCCAGCGCGGGCGGGACGCACATGTGCGCGGGCCGCTCCGCACCCGTGTACAGGCTCATGGCGCGCATGCTGCATTGGTAGCCCCCGGCGCCCCCGGCCTCCAGGCCCTGCGTGCACGGCGGGCCGTAGGCGGCGGGCGGCGCGGTGGCGTAGGACAGAGCCAGTGGCGGCACAAGAAGGCCCGCGCGCCCCGACGCGGGGCTCAGCTCGCCTCCGGGCGGCGACGTTCGCAGCGTCATGATGTTCTCCACGCTGAAGCCGGGCAGTCCGTTGGGCGCGCCAGCGTGGTGCTCGGGCAGCGAGCCGTCGGGGGAACCGGCGGGCGTGGAGGCCGTGCTGCGCGGGCTGCCCTGCAGCGCGCTTTCGGGGCTCAGCGTCTCCACCTTGGTGATGACCGGCAGCGCCGGCGACGCCGCCTCGCTCTTGATCACCACCTTCTTCTCGACCTCCTTGGGGGCGTCCGCTAGAGGGGGCCCAGCCGGGGCGCCCTTGGCCGCCGCCGGGGGCGGCTCCTTGAGGTGGGCCCGCTCCTCCTTCTCCTTGGGCACGTCCTTTTTCTTGAAGCGCCGGCGGCGCCGCAGGAAGCTGCCGTTCTCGAACATGTTGTAGGAGTCCGGGTCCAGCGTCCAGTAGCTGCCCTTGCCAGGTTTCTTGTCGTCGCGGGGCACCTTGACAAAGCATTCATTGAGCGAGAGGTTGTGGCGGATGCTGTTCTGCCAGCCCTGCTTGTTCTCCCGGTAGAAGGGGAAACGGTCCATGATGAACTGGTAGATGCCGTTCAGGGTGATCTTCTTCTCGGGCGCGTTCTGGATCGCCATGGTTATGAGCGCGATGTAGCTGTAGGGCGGCTTTACGAGGTCCTTGGGCGCCGCGGGCTGGTGGTGGTGGTAGGGCGCGTAGGAGCGGCCCATGCTCGCGCCGTACTGCTCCGGGTGGCCGGAGTAGACGCCCATGGGGCTGGCCATGCCGCCGTAGCTGCCCGCCGCCCGGTAGTAATTTTGCTCGCTCAAGTAGGGCACCACTCCCAAGGCGTTGGGGTCGGACACCGAGTAGCGCGCCTGCATGCTGCGTCCGAGACGGCTCGCCGCCGCCTGCGCGCACGCACCGTTGAGGAAGGCCCTGCGAGAGCGCGAGAGAGCGAGGGAGCGAGAGAGCGAGAGGAAGGGAGCCGGCGCGGGGAGCCCCAGGCGCCGGGAAGCCTTGGGGGCGAGGTGGGGGAGGCTCCGGCACTCGGCGCCCGCCTGAGCGCGGAGAGGGGACGCTCGTTGTCAGCGGACCGGGCGGATCGGCATCCTGGAGGGCGCGCCCCGGCGAGCGCAGCGCCGGCCCCTGCTCGCTCGCTCGCTTGCTCTCGGGACCGGCTGGTGGCAGCCGGAGCTGGCGGCCGGGGACGCAGTGGACCGAGGCCGGCCGCTCTGTCCGCGCCGGGAGGGGGAAGGCGGTTCTCCTAGCCCCCCAGCAAAGAGGCAGCCCTGAGGGTCAGCGAGCCGGGGTCCAGAGTGGCTGCCCTGCCGAGCCCGGAAAAAGAGGCAAAGTCCCTTTTAGGGATTGGGAAAAGTTTCCAAAAGTCTTCTTGCTGAAAGCAAGTTTTTACTTTCCTCCGGCCACGCCCCCTCCGGGAACTTCGGACCAATAACCCGGCAGCTGTGGGGAGTTGGCACCAATCAGCGCGAGGAGCGCCGGAATCCGTCGGCTCTAAGACCCCGCGGCTCAGAACCAGACTTTTCTGCAGTTTGTCTTAACTTGAAAAGATTTTTTAAAAAGAGTGGTATCTTACTAAGATTTATTCTATTATCACATTTTGGTTCATAGACCCACATGCCCAGAGCAAAGAACCAAAACCAAAACCAAAACCAAAACTCCATGCTCCTTTGCAGATAAAGTTAGTTTGAAATATAAAATCGAATTGATTAATGTAGTCGATATCTCCCCAAAGACCTTGTGAGTAGCAAAGACCCTGGGACTATTTTTCTTATTAATGAGTGATGAGGCGAATAATTAGATTTCCTAATTATCGGGGCCAAGGTGTAATGGATTCAAAGCAAGCGTTCTGGATTGGTATGGAAGGGGCCTCCCCTGGATGTTGTCATCAGTTAAGCAAAAAAATTTATTAATTTTCAACAGAGAGTTTCCAGGTTCAGGGCCGTCAAGAATAACCTAAAAGCTTTTAGAGGCAAATTATAAAAACTGAATGAATGTCCCTCACCTCCACGGGGGGAGGCAGGCCGTGGCATCTATAGGTGAAAGGCGGAGTGAGGAAAGTAGCAGTATCTTGAGAATTTAATCCTCAAGCGCGCCGTAGCCTCGGTAAATCGCGTCACCGTGAGCAGTTTTGTAGGGTTTGGGGAAAGAGAGTGGAATAGTTCCGCTAATTTCTCCCATTCCCCTCCCGCGTAGATGCTTGCAGCCCACCTTCTCCAGCTTTGCAGGGCCTGTCCCTTTTCCCAGAAATAAATCCCGTTTGACAAGCTGACTCCCGCGCTCCCCAAAGACGGGAACAATGCAGCCAGCCACCCGGCCCAGGCAGAGCCGGGGCTCCTCTGCCCGCGAGGAGAAACCCAAGCCTGCTTTCCGCGGGGGCTGCGCCCCAAGACGCGCATCTGTAGCGCGGCACAGGGCGGGCTCCGGGCGAGGAAGCTGCCCCCAGCCGCGTCCGCTGGATCGCCAACCTCGGGGCGCAGTCCCCACCTCCCGCTCCCGGCAAAGCCCCTTAGGGACTCTCCAAGTTGACTTTCTGTCCGTCGTCCTTTTTGTTTGGTTGGTGTTTGATAAGGTGATTTGGGCACCAGGGTTCCGTGGGAGGACGGGGTAAGTGATCGCAAACGGTTAAGACACCTCCAGAGGTTATGCAGTCGGGATATTGACCTGGAGTGACTCGAGGTCTTCGCCCTTCAAAGCTCTCCCCTCTCCTCCGGGTACCCCGGAAAGTTAATTTGTGGACTGAGTATTTATTCCTCCAACACCTGGAACACTCGGCTCACCCTTCCCCGCTTCCCCTTGAAGGGGGAAGGACACTCATAAGAAGGGCTAAAGACTGGTCAGAATTCTTCTGGAAGTTGTCCCTCGGTTGGGTAGGGAAGGCCAAAGATAAAAGTTTTGTATTTATCTACCCCCACCCCGCCCCTCTTCCATCAGTTGCTCACTTGATTCCCAGGAAAAGGGTGTGAGACAATCCACCAGTGCTCAGGCTTTGGGAGGTGAAGAGAAGGCATTGGAGACATCTCATTCATTTTCAATAAAGGAACAAAAGAAAAAATATGCATGTGCATTATCTGTGAATGGTATTATCTCCTCGTAAATTCTAAATCAGAGTGCACATGCAAACCCGGTTCCTAGTACCTTGAATATTCTGCTTTTGAGACACTATTTTTTTATGGGTGCTCTGAGTCTTTCTCTAACTTGATTTTTTTTTTTTGCAACGAAATAAAATCAAGCTTCCCAGTCCTCAGCTCACAGATGAACGGTCTGAGTGTTCCTCCACCCCACTACGACTTTATTATTTTTTAATATGTTCAGATCCATCTTTTTTTTTTTTAAATGCCTTCCTGCTGGACTGCGTGACAGGCACCTTGAGTTCTTACGATTTTACTGGAAATGCAAACTATTGATCAAGAAACACTCCTCGGTCTGTAGGCTTCCTGGGGAAATATTACTCACTCTGCTTTTATGAGGTGCTTTAAAAAAAAAAGTTTCATCACAGCACAGGGCAAAACCCAAAAATACTGAGAACCATGGAAAATACATTCCAAAATGGCAGTTTCCGTCTGAGTTTGTATTTACAAAGGTGTCCAGGTTTAAAATAATGTCATCTGAAAAGCACTAGGTTGAGTGGCCAAAATTATTACCCCCCCCAAAAAAAAGCGGGGTTGGGAGGAAAGAAATCCTTATAATCTAGATAGAAAAGGTGAGAGAGACATTTTCCTTTGCCCCTGGAATTAGGTTTCTTCTCCACTCAATAGGACTCCGGGAGAGATGTTTGCACAGGTTATTATAACAACACCTTCCGCACACCTGGACTTTGCAAAAACCGTATTTCCGATCTTTTCTTTAACCTGCCAGGGTATTTTGGATTGGGGGCTTCTAATTCATTAATGATTTCTTCCCCTCCTGATCTTGTGGTTACGGAGCCGAGAGCGGAATCGGGCCCCAGAGGGTCCTGTGTGTTACTGGAATCATGAGCGATGATGAAGGCAGGAGAAATTCAAGTCACCCCCCCACACACACCCCCCCCCGCCGCCGTCCCTCCACAGTCCCACCGCGCAGCCTCCTGGCCCCGGCGCCGCGGGCTCCTGCACCTGGACGCGGCTCGGGCGGGCCTGTGGTGTTGGCGCCATCTGAAGGCCAACCGGGGAACTGCTCCAGAAAAGGAACCCGGCCGTTCTTGTCGCAAGGAAGGTGCTGACACCGCATGGAGGCGCTTCGGCATTGCACGGCAGGAATACCGCCTTGGAAAATCTCTAAGCCAGAGAGAAGCTAAATAAACTGAGTGCGGCGCGTCGATTAAGAAAAAGCAAAACATTTTCCATAGCTATGCAGTGTGTCAAGACCATGATCTGTTGGACAACAGAAATGTCTTTGAAACTTCTCAGGAGCAAGGAATCCTCTCTAGGGAGATTCGCTGAGGTTCTGAGCAAATGAAATCTGTGCCCCTTAGGTGGCTAGAAGTCTAGGCATCCCCGCGCCCCCAACTTCACCCCGGGGGTGAACAGATTGCTTATCCCTCTGTATCTTCCCGTGCCTGCCGTCCTTCTGCCCAAGGCGTGGCGTGGGTTTCGGGGGATTCATCAGAAAAACGTTGCACCGGATGTGTGTGTATGGCATCAGCTTGAACGAGACTGAGTTTTAAACATGTCTGCAGTTCCTTCTGCTTTTGAGGCACAACAGAGAATTCAAAGAGGCCACAGGCAAAAGGAGACTGTGTCTTCTCTCACTGTTTCCAAGACATTTGTCCCAGGGTCCTTTCAGCATCTCCCTCTGGGCTCACAAGATGCCTTGGGTTTTAGGGAAAGGGACCAGGGAGAAGAGCAGTCCCAGGCTTCCAAAATCTACTGGGGATCTGATGAACCCTTGGGATGAACAGAATCAATGCTGCTGTGCAAAAATCCATCACAACCTGGCTCCTAGCAATGATCTTTATCCAGGACAACAAGCGTGTCCCTGATGAAATTTGTCCGAGCCCCCCGTACCGAGCATGGCCTTCCCCAGGAGTTAAAGCTGATTCAGCGCTGTTCACAGATGGCAGCACCAGAAATGACCTAATAACAGGGGAGAGGACTGTCCTTGCTCGAGAGACGAAAGGAACGTGATAACTAAATGCAATACTTGATCCTGAGTGGGGGAAATTTAAAAGGCAAATAAAGGACAGTTTTGAGAGTACCTGGGAACATTTGAATCTGGAGTGCATATTAGATAATAATCTTGTATCGGGGTTAAAATTCCTGAGTGTAATCACTCCATGTGGTCAAGCAAGAACACGTCCTTGTTTCGGGAAGGTACACGTCACCATGTTTAGTTAGGGTTGGTATCATTAGCCCTGCAACTTCTAAAAAGATTCCACTGCAGGTGGGGGTGGGGGAAAAGGGAGAAGGAGTGACATGTCTGAAATGTCAAATGAGAACAGTCTCTGAGCCTGAGGTGTGTGGGCATTCGCTGTGCACTGTTCTTGCAACTTTCCCGTAAGCTTGAAATTTTTTAAAAAGACTTTATTTATTTTAAAGATGTGATTTATTTATTTGTCAAAAAGAGAGAGAGAGCATAAGCAGGGGGAGCGGCAGGCAGAGGGAGAAGCAGGTTCCCCGCGGAGCAGGGAGCCCGATGCAGGGCTCGATCCCAGGACCCTGGGATCATGACCTGAGCTGAAGGCAGACACTTAACCGGCTGAGCCCCCCAGGCGCCCTTTGAAATTTTTCAAAATTAAAAAAAAGATGGGAGAAAAATACCTCTGTTACTCTGAAAATTTAAAAAGGGATGTGACACAAAGCAAACATCCTTCCATGGAAGGAGTTGCAAGACCTAATGCAAGGGCCAACTTGGCCCTGGCGTCCCTTCTGCTTGTGTTCTGGACGTTTCTGAAAAATAATCATCAACAGCGAGGCGCTTTATCATATTAACTTGTGGTTGTTAAAGTAAAAAAAAAAAAAAAAGCTGATTCTCTAAGGAGCTTTTCTGTCTTGTAACTCAAGCATTGCCATAATTAATACAAAGACACAAGAAATCCAGTAGAGTGGTGTAGATGTTTTCCAAACAGAATGTTAAAGATATGCATACCTTTCTTCTTTTTTTCTCACTTTTTTTTATTATGGTATGTTAATCCCCATACATTACATCATTAGTTTTAGATGTACTGTTCCATGATTCATTGTTTGTGCATAACACCCAGTGCTCCATGCAGAATGTGCCCTCCTCAATACCCACCACCAGGCTAACCCATCCTCCCACCCCCCTCCCCTCTAGAACCCTCAGTTTGTTTCTCAGAGTCCCCCGTCTCTCATGGTTCATCTGCCTATGTCTCTTCTTAAAGAGAGTTGGTTACATGAGTTGCCCTCAGCCAGATGGCTGTGGAAGTGATTTGTCTACTCAGTGTATCGGGCCATTGAGGCTGGTGTACCCCGAAGTGAGAAACACCCCAAGTCTCCATGGCTTCCGGCTGAGCCAGTCCCAGCTCGGCAGGGGTTCTGCTCCAAGTCACTCAGGAGCCCAAGTTTTCAAGGGCTACCTCTCCTGCCATGTTGGCAGGGGCAAGAGAAGGAGATCCTGCCCCGGGAAGTAAGTGGTCCCGCCTTCTAGTGCCATGTTTCACTCTCATTCAACACTTATTGGCCGGAGCCAGCCACATGGCCCCAACACGCCCAGGGAACAGGACACTCTGTCCGCCCTGTGCCCAGGCAGATGGGTGAGCCAACATTTGTTAGCGGCAACCACTCACTCACCCACTTCCTACCTTTCTAAGCACCTAGTGACTGCCTTATTTCTCTCTGCAGTCCCAGTGCTTGCGTGATACCTTGGCACGTAATAGGTGCACAACAATGTTTGTTGAATGAATGTATGACTTCTGCAAGACTTTTCTCCCTGATGTATAAGAGAAAGTGTAGTGTGTGCGTACTGTGTGCCAAGCGCTGTGCTAGATGATCTGCCCATGACCGCTCCTTTCATCCTCTTTTGGGGTAGGCACTGTTAATATCACCACTATTCAGGTGGGGTTTAAGCCCTGTCTAGAGGCCTTAAATAACTGACCCAGGTCTTGCAGCTGCCACATGATCGAACTGGGTCTCTTAACCTGTCACTTTGGAATTAGGGTCAGGACCTTGGATATCAGAGGAGACTTAAAAAGTTAAAATAGAAACTTCTATATACGTATAAAAATAGTCTAAATGGAAACATATAGATATGTAATTTTATAACTATATATACACAGTGAAGAGTGTATGCACACAGGCATGACTTCTGAACACACATGACTCAATGTCTCTGAAATTTTAGCTTTCTATATCACCAACTGGAAACCCTGTAATTAACCCTGTGGGGTAAATAGACTCATTATTGGAGCCAGTGAAAAGCAGACTATTCCCTGGGAGGTGCAGACAGGGCTCTGATTGTGTGGACAAGGGCAGGGAGAGAAAGAGGGGAGGAGGGGTGTGGGATGGGTGTTCTGAGCCCCAAGGGAATAAGCCAGACTTGGAATCACAGTCCAGGGGCAGGTTTGAGCAGTGCCTTTAAGTGACGGCAGGGTCTCATGGTGGCAGTAATCTAGGGAGGGCCCAGGGGGACCTCTAAAGGGCTAAGGGAGTTAGGAGTGCAGAGCAGTTCCCCCAAAGGAGTCGGACCATGGTGGGCACTGGATGCTCTTCACCCTTTCGGAATCCCCTGAAAGCAAAGACCGTTCCCCTGCTGGACGCCAGCCTTTGCACATGAGTGTGCACACTGGGGGCTTCTAACGCTAGACCAGCCTGGACCCTCCACAGGGCCTTTGCATGTGCTCTTCCTTTTGCCCAGGTCCCTGGTCCTCAATTCCTTGCTGCCTTGCCACCTCCTCCGAGACCTCGCCTGCCATCTGCTTCCTCCTACCCCCATCCTCATTCATTATCACTCTCTCTGAGATGATCCTGTTAGTCTGTGGTCTGCCTCGCCCCCCAGGATAGAAGCAGCAGGAAAGCAGGCAGGACCCGGTCTGCCTTGTTTAGACACTGCACACAGCACCCCACTGCTCTGCTCGGCACAGACTCCATGCTCCAAACTCAAAGAATGGATGTCACCTGGGGCTTCAGAAACACCCTGTCCCTCCTGCCATAACCACAGGCCTCATGCCCCACTCAGTGGTTGAAACGCAGGATTCAGTTCAGAAGTTTACTGGTACTTATTTTAGGCAGAGGCTGCCCAGGGAAGGGGGAAGCATTGTCAGATGCTCCGAGGCTGTCCTGGAAGGGCTCACAGGCTGAAACTTTTATTCTGGCAACACACATACAGACCTTTTTCTTTATTAGCTTATTAAACAATTCCACATCTATTAAGTATTAGATGAGGCTCCAAATGCCCAGGTATCTTTAAAGTTCACAGTTCCAGGGAGCATAACAGGAGAAGGTCTTTACTTGGCTCTGTGACAGATAGGAGAGGTGTCAACGGATTGCTGGCGGCTCAAAATATGAAAGAAATTATACTGATTTTTTTCTAAAAGAATGAGCGCCATACACTACTTGGTTAAAAATCCCAATAGCACAGAAGACTTGAAAACCAAAAGAGCATCTTCTCGACACCCTCCTCCCCACTCACAGAGACCACGAACCCCTCCCAATGCTTCTTCGGCCGCTACCCAACATATCTCGAAAAAACAGGCTTTGCTGCTATTTCTCCTTGGTGAGGATGACTGTGATCCTCTGCCTGCCTGCTCTGTGTTTAAAGATGGTCATACCTTTCCTTAGAAGAAACCGGCTGGTTCCCGTGTGCAAGGGGATGTTTTAAAACATGACCCAAATGGCTCCCGGCTGTCCCTGTTGCGTAATTGCAGCACACTGTGTATATTTTAAATTAGCATTTGGGTTCACCCGAGGATGCCAGAGCTCTGCGCAGGCACTACTCCGCCCTCCCTCCGCCTCTCCAGCTCCCAGAGGAGGTCTGTTTAGAACCAGCGCAGGTCCTCTTTGTGACTCGAAGTAACGCCTCTTCAAGTCCATCCCCGCTTTGTTAGAGGAGTTGCTTGGCCCCCCACCCTTCCCTTCTGCTTGCCACCAGGCCAGTTTGGGGTGCAGGAGGGCCTTTCTGGGATGGGAAAAACACCAACAAAAGCAGGAGAGAGGAGAAGGGCAAAGTCGAATTGATAGAGACAAGGTTTGGCTGAGAGAGGGGACTGAGTGTGCGAGCTGGTGGCCCCGAAAGGCCTGGACAGCCGGCTGAGAAGTGTGTGCTCTGCAAGGTGGGAGGCCATGGGGAGCTGGGAGGTCACAGCTGGAAGATATGCAGGGGGAATGCAGGTGGGCAGAGGGCAAGACGGAGGGCAAGCAGAGGAGGAGGGGGAGGAAGGAGGAAGAAGGGAGGAGGAGAAGGTAGAGAAGAGGAGGAGGGAGGAGGAGGAGGAAGAGGGAGGAGGAGGAGAGCTGGGGGGGAGGAGGAGGAAGAGGGAAGAGGAGGAGGGTGGTAGGAGGCAGTGCCTGGGAGCGGACAGAATTGGGAGACAGGATGGGATGCCTGGGTGGCTCAGTCAGTTAAGCATCTGCCTTTGGCTCAGGTCATGATCTCAGGGTCCTGGGATCGAGCCCCACATCTGGCTCCCTACTCAGCAGAGAGCCTGCTTCTCCCTCTCCCTCTACCGCTCCCCCTGCTTGTGCTCACTCACTCTCTGTCAAGTAAATAAATAAAATCTTTAAAAAAAAAAAAGAAAGAAAGAAAGAATTGGGAGACAGGAGACGGTTGCGGTCCAAAGCATGGTGACACACCCTTGGCCTGGGTGGTGGCAGCAGGAAGAGCAAGCCGACACTGTGACACTTGGGGCATCCTCATATTGCTAGAGTAGAATCTCCAGTGAAGTGCCAGGTGCTGACGGATGGCCTCACCTGATCCCAGGATGGGTGAAGGCACATAACTCAAGAGCAAAGCCAGATGACAGAGGAAAGCCTGAAGGGAGGAGAGAATCTTCTAGCTCCTCAGGAACCAGTCTTGGTTGTTATTAAAATTATAGGTGTGTGTTTTTTTCTTTTTAGCACTTTAGGAGTTGTGTGTGTGTGTGTGTGTGTGTGTGCATATGATGCAGGGGGAGTCGGGGAGCAGAAAGCAGAAGGTGGCATTTAATATGTTAAGTCTGTACCTGTACAGCTTAAGGGCTGGACGCGTTGGCGTTTCAGAAGCACACGCGGGGCGAGGCCTGGCTGTCAGCACCCCAGCACCTCGGGTGAATCACTGGACCTCATCTCTCAACACCTTCTCTTGTCTGTCTAACAGGATGGTTATGGGACGATGACAGCGTGCTTGCTGCGGGCTGGGTGTGCTCAGACTCCCCGTGAACTAGCCCTCTCTGTCCTCTCACCGATGCTAATGGAGGAATCACTTCCCCACCTTGTACAGAAAAGGGAACAGAAGCCCAGAGAGGTGGGGTTAATTACCCAATGTCACACAGCTTGGAGATCCATGACCCAGCTCTTCATGCTCTTGCCTTTTTCACTATGTGTTCCTTCTGGCCAGGCTCGAAGGGGTTGTGAGAACTCACAAGGCAATGTTGTGACAAGCTGTGAAACCCTCAAGTGAACCTAAACATGGTGTCCCAGCAGCTTGTTCATCATCGCCAGACCCTGGGGGCCACCAAGGTGTCCTTCCATAGGTGATGGATAAACTGTGGTCCATCCAGACAATGGACTGTTATTCAGCACTAAAAAGAAAAGAGCTACCAAGCCCTGAAAGGATATGGAGGAGGCATATCACTAAGTGAAATAAGGCGATCTGAAAGCCTCCATCCTGTGCAACTCCAACTCTATGACATCCTGGAAAAGACAGAAATATGGAGATAGTAAAATATCAGTGGTTGCCAGGGGCTCGAGGGAGGGGGGGTGAATAGGCGAAGCAGAGGATGTTTAGGGCAGTGAGACCATTCTGTCCAAACCCATAGAATGTCCACCACCAAGAGCGACCCCTACTGTAAACTCTGGACTTGGGCTGTCCCCTTTAGTGTCCTTAGTCAGGTCAGGCTGCTATGACAAAATACCGTATACCGGGCAACTTAAACAAACATTTCTTTCTCACAGTTCTGGAGGCTGGCAAGTCCAAGGTCAAGGGTGGCAGCAGATTTTGTGTCTGGTGAGAGCCCGCGTCCTGGTTCACGGATGCCTGTCTCCTTTTTATGTCCTCCCATGGTGGAAGGGGCAGGGTGAGGGAGCTCTCTGGAGTCCCCTTTCTAAGGGCAAGAATCGCACTAAGGAGGCTCTGCCCTCATGACCTGTCACCTCCCAAAGACTCCACCTACTAAAGCCACCACACTGGGCATTAGGCTTCAACATATGAAGGGGGTGGGGGACACCAATATTCAGTCCATGGTGATAATGTGTCAAAGGTGATGTGACAAAGGTACTGCTGTGGTGTGGGACGTTGATCCTGGGGGAAGCTGCGCCAGGTGGGGGGGCTAGTGGCGGTGTATGGGAACTCTCTGTACCTTTGGCTCAATTGTGCTGTGAACCTAAAATGGCTCTATTGAAACTCTTTTAAAAAACTCTCAAGTGACCCAAGGGCAAATTTACATACAGGATTGAGTTTGAAGCATTTGGGTCAAAGTTCTAGAACATCTTTTTGCAGGAGAGCCAACTCATTTCTTCTTAAGGGGTCTCTCTTTCATAATTACTTATTCTTTCAAGTGCCTGGGCTTTGGGAGCACTTCTAATTTGGCAACAGGGAATGAAGGGGCCCAAGGGAATGTCCTGGAGAGTGCTCTCTGCTTTCTGACGTTTGCCAGTGAGGGAGTTTGTCCCCGGTGGGTGGCTTGTTACTCCCTGGGGGATGCACCAGCCTGTCTGCCTGAGGGACTTGGGTTGGTTAGCGCCCTGGGCGCTGCTCTGAGCACAGCTGGGTAACAGTGAGTGCTGCACACATTTCCACTGCTGCGGCCAGGTCCGTTTGCATAAAATGTTCTCCACACATCCACTGTGTTTTCCCAAAAGTGGGCAAGGACTCCAACCTCCCTGAGAGATTTTATTTGATAACCTTCTATTGCCCAAAGCAAAGCTTTGCACTCCTTTTTGCCAGCCTGTAAGGGACATGGCCCCCCTCTTGTGGAATGAAGGCCTGTTAATGTCTTTACGTATTAGCGCCACGAATACCACCCAGGGATGTAGAGCTGGGACCGGAGCCGCGAGATTTATAATTAAGCACAGGCGCTGCCCTTTCCGAGTCGGGCCGCTCTGGGCAAGGCTCACTAACATCCCGAGCCTCTGTTTCCTCCCCTGTAGAATGCCAGTCACATCTGCTGCTCACGGTTGTTGTGAGGACTATATTTAGGTATGATTTCTAAGGCCCTTAGCCTGGTGCCTGGCATGGTTGTACAGTATTTCTTACTGCACTGATCATGTTCTATCTGATAAAGACAAAGGGTATAGGATTAGTTCTGAAGGGAGCTTCAATAAGTCGCTGCAACACCCAGAACCTCGTTTCCCCTATCTTTGTCTTGAAGCTGGTACTAAAATGCTTTGTCTGTTTCACAAGTTTGTTGTGGGGACCTTATCAAGCATTGGATATATAATCTTGAAAAGTAGCTGCCACTTCTTGCATGCTTACCATGCACGAGGCACACTGCTAAGGGTGTGCAGTTACTCATTAGGAGGTGGTTACTGGTGACTTGGGTTTGCCACGGCCTCATTTGGGAGGAGGGGTCATCTTCCTAAAGTGTGAATGCACCTCCTTCTCTCTCCCGCTGGAGTGGAGCCCAGAGAGGACTCCAGCTGGGCTGGTCTGTTCAGCCCCATCTCCCGAGCCACCTCCTGGCGCTTAGATTGACACACCCTACGCGTTGAAGGAATGATAGAAGCCAACAAACGCAGGCTGCCACGTTCTTCCAGTCCCTAGGAGATCCAGAGGCCACAGTAAAATCAAGGGGTGTTTCTCAACTCATCCAGCACCCAGGCTGGTCACCATCCCACCTGCAGTGAACCCCACTCTAACAACCGGACATTTTACTTTTTTTTTTTTTTTAAGATTTTATTTATTTATTTGAGAGAGGGCAGGAGGGAGAGGGAGACTCTGAAGCAGACTCCATGCTGAGTGCAGAGCCCGACGTGGGGCTCCATCCGACGACCATCAGCTCATGACCTGAGCTGAAACCAAGAGTCCGAGGCTGAACAGACTAAGCCACCCAGGAGCCCCTACAACCTGACATTTTAAAGTGTCCACAGCTGAGGCAGACGCACACCCAGGTGTGAGCACTTGGGTGTCTTCCTCAGAGAAGAGGAATCACATCCTGGAGGAGCAAACAAGGCTGGCTTCCAGAAGGAGGGGGCCTCTGGGGAAACAGAAAAGGAGATGGGGTATGTTGGAAATGGCGGTGGGCTCGGAAAGGCCAGGGGCTTCTTCACCTCGGTAGCCCCAGCGCCGCACAAACGCCCCTGGGAACAGGCGCTCAACACCGAGTTGCTCTACGAACCAATGACAGCCCAGGAAACACGCCGGCCTCCCCCGCACGTCCCTCCACTCTGCCCGCGGAGACGCACGCGCATGCCCGCCCCGGGCTGTTCCCTCCAGGCCTCCACGGCGACGCAACCGCCCCCCTCGCAGTCAGCGCGCAGGCGCGGCGAGAGCGCGAGCGGGTGACGTCACTCCGCGCCGGATTCGGCTTCTGGAGGCGTCGCTCACTGACTGCGTCGTCATGGAGCTGAAGACGGGTAAGGACCCGCGGGAGAGGCGGGTGGGGACCTACCTGAGGGGCAGGCAGGGGGCGGGCGGGTGAGGGGCCGCCAGAGACCCACCCGAGGGGCAAGAGGGGGGCGGGCGAATGAGGGGCCGGCAGGCAACGGGGGCCCACCTGAGGGCTAGGCGGGTGAGGGGGCCGCTAGGGACCCACCCGGGGTAGGCGGGGGTCGGCGGGTGAGGGGCCGCCGGGGACCTATCCGACGGGCGGGACCACCGGACAGGCGGGAGGGGACGCGGAGGGGACTGAGCGGGGCTCGGGGGTCCAGCCGGCGCCGGTCTCGGACCCTGATGTGCGACCCTGTCGGTGGAGGGAAGGTAGTGGGGAGAAGAGAGAGAGGACTAGAGCCGTGCCCCTGGTGGTGTCCGTGGCCCCGTGCCGATCGATCGTAGCCACCACCTGTGAGGTCCGCACTAGCATACCCGCGGTGCGGCGAGGAGACCCAGGCTCACAGCTGGTGGCAGGGCAGGACTGGAAAGCAGCTTAACTTCGCCGCCGGGCCGCTTAATCGCTGTCCTCTGAAATGCTTTCCAAGGCCTCGCTGTGCCCGGCCCTGCCCTGCCCAGGCGCTGGGAACACTTGCTTCATTGCGCCCGGGCTCCAGGGGGTCACCCTCTGTGGAGAAGAGCTTTGGGGATTGTTGCGGGGTTGCTTGGCAAAGACAGCACCCAGGACCGAAGCCCACGGTGAGCCGGAGCCTGTCAAAGCCAGGTTCCACAACCGGGAATAAGTGCGCTTCTGCCCTTACCAAGGGTGCAGCCTGTGAACGGCTCGGCTCAGAGATTCTGCTCGCTCAGATGCCTGCCGAACGCCGGCACTGAGCGCAGAGCTAGAGGTGGAAGTGTGAGTGAGACCCTGGTTGACCTGACAGAGCCACAACCTGTTGGGGGAAGTAACTAGGCAATTACACAGTGGGGTTCAGGCATTTCACGCAAATGTATGTTGCCTTTTATTCCTAGTCATTTCCCGTGTTTTTGTCACTTTCCCAAGGGCAAGGAGCTGCCCTTTCTCTCTCGCTGCTCCTCCCAATCACCATTATCGCTTTCTAAATGGGAGTCACTCAGATGTTTGTGATTAATCGATTCTCCGGAGCAAGGGTCACAATTTCTTAGGTTTCTTGTGTCCCACACGGTATCCTGCAAGGTGTTGGGAATGTTGTAGCACCTGTGGGTTATTAGTGAAAGTGACAAGTATATTAACCTTATAGTTGTATCAACATGATTGTGTTTGAAAAAAACAGGGTGCTCTGGGTTCCTAAAGGAGGGCAGCTGCCTGTAACTGGGCTCTCTGAATAACTCCAGGGGGATGTGGTGCATCAGGCAGACCTGAAGGGAGAGGAGGTACCAAGGTGTGAAAGGCACAAGGAGATGGGCAGGTGTGTGGAAGCAGGGACCGGTAATGCTTGAGCCACATTTTGAATCCACCGCGAGCAGTGATGGAGGTGAGGCTGAAGTGGGCAGCAGGGCATTGTAGGCTAGAGCTCCTTGTGACCCTGTGACAGAGGGATCCCCAGGCAGTGGAGCAGAAGGGGGGGGTGCTTCCTGGAGGTGGTGCTGAAGCCGAGCCTTGAAGAGTGATGAGGGTTTAAGGAAGGGACAGAGAGCTGAGCAGATTTGGCAGCAGACACCTTCAGTGCAGAGCTCCCAGGAGGAAAGAACGAGCCAAGTGCTGGAAACTGCCTGTGTCGGCCTACTCAGGCTGCGTCTTACAGATGTGTGTTCCCTAAGCACACCCAAATCTGCAGTTTTGATATCTGGAATGGCTTTAAAGCACAGCTAGGGGCAGGAGGCCCGAGAAGGGTTTGTAGTGGGCTCCAAGAGGCTCTGGGACTGGGCTGCATGCTGTGCTGAGGAGATCTAGGCCTAGCCAGAGGGCGTAGGCAGTGGAAGCCTTTGGCTCTGGGCCCTTATGCCTTAGGCTACACGTGGAGAGTTAACAAATTGAGGTAAAATGGGCTGGCGGCAAAGTGTACCTCGGTAACAAGATTGGAAACCACCTGTTGCCCTTCAGAAGGGGACTTCCTGAGTAAATTTTGGCCTGTCCCTACAATGGAATACCGTGCAACTTCACAAAAGAACAGAGGTGCTCTTGTATACCACGTGGGCTGATCTGCAAGATATTTGGCAAGAACACCAGTGTGCAGGGCATTGTGTGCTGTGTAGTGTGCCACATTAGGGAAAGGACATGACAAGGAGTGTCTTCTGTGTGGGCCAGAGGTACCTGGGGGAAAATTCATGAGGAAAAAAGGGTACGCTGATTGCCCTGGGGGAAGAGAGCTGGTCCCCAGCAGGCACCGAGGAGAGAGGCTTGTCAATATAGTCCCCTCTGCATGTTTTCAAAGTCCATTTATGAAAAATAAAATTTTAGAATATAATTGATTCACATGATTCAAAGCCACACAATTCAGAAATGTATGGTGAGAAGCCAGCTGCCAGCCCAACCGCACCACCCATCCAGGTGATTCCCAGCAGTCTCTGGCCCTGGGCTGCTCCCGTGGGTCACTTTTCAATATCCTGCACTCATTGAAGGGAGACTGAGGACCTGTGGGGTTGTATCTGCCCCTCCTTCCTACTCAGGTGATGAGAGGTGCCCCAGCCACACAGAGTACATGTAGAACCTCACATCTAGCTGTGGTGCACATTGGGTTCTCTGAAGAGGTTGTCTTTCACTGCCAGCTTCAGAGATGCACATTCCCTAAGCCCTGTGCGTGTGTCCCTACGGGGACTTTCAGATGGTGCAGGGTAGTCAGCACTCCTCTTCACCAGCGGTTAGGGCAGGTTGGTGTTGAGAATTTTCCAGTCACTGAGATGACCTCATGATGAGTTCCTTGCCTCGTGATTCTCAGTGCTGGCCGCATGACAAATTGTTACGAAAACAGATCAAGTGGATAAAGTGATTTGAAACAGACTTCTGTACAAGTACGAGGATATCCTTTAGGACCAACAGAAATGAAAATTCAGTGAATATTTTAAAAATGTGTCTTTGTGAAGGTGCTGGTTTTATGTTTTTCCACCTAACTGGAAACTGCTTTTTATAGTTCTCCACTCCAAGAGGAACACATGATTAATGCAGATTTTATTAAAACTGCTCCAATCAAATTAAAGAATATTTGTTGACAAAAAATGCGCTTCTGAAGTTTGGTATAGAATAAGAAATTGCTATACTAATAAAGGGGATTGTAATTGGTAATCCAAAATAATAGGTGGTTTACAAAGCGCTTAGGTTTAAGGCAAGCTTTCTGGGTTTACAGTCTGCATGCAGTAATCATAACTATGTCAAAACTAATTAGACCAAGGATTGCAGTGCGTTGACTGATCAGAATGTGCGTTTCCCAGCAAGGACCCGAGGAAAGCTTGGGTACCTGGCTCACTTTGCATTTTGTTCTGCTGCTCCTATAGCTCAGTACAGCTAGGTTAAACACCTGGGTTGTCTTGAATTTACTCTGTTTTTGGACTTTAGCAATTTGTTGTGAGTTTATCACTAACCCTGATTTTTCGCCATAGAGCTGAGAAGCCCTGGATTGGTCTGGCGTGACGGAGTGCTGAGGGTGCAGCTGGAGCAGGCACCCAGCAGCGCCCGGCCTGCACATGTGGCAGGACTCCTTTCTGCCACGTTAACTAGTCCCACTCTTTGTTGCCGTAGGTGTTTCCAAACAGGACATTCGTGAACAGATTTGGGACTACATGGAATCACAAAATTTAGCTGATTTTCCCCGGCCTGTTCATCACAGGATTCCCAACTTCAAGGTACTGAAGCATTCCTGGAGCATTCAAAAGGAAAACAGGCTATTCCTGATTGAGAGAGTTAGTAATGCACTTAACTGTCCTGCTTCATGGTGGATCCGAGTTGGGTGAACAGTGAGTAGTAGTGCAAAATCCACACCACTGGCCCGCATGTCCTTTGTGTTTTGAGATGTCCCTCGTCTGTGTTCCTTAACCTTCACTACAGCCTCTTGCCTTTCTGTGCAGGGTTGGTGGGTTGGTCATGTTTTGCCACTTGACATGGAGTAAGATATTTGTCCTGGCTGGAAGCATGTTATTGTTGTAGTCCCTTTTCTCAAAATTGGCTCCCTTAAGAACAGCAAGGAGTGATGCCCTCTGAGAGGAGGCCTGGGCCAGCATCTTTGGACAGCGGAAGGCCTCGCCGGTCCCTGATTGATGATTCCAGGCCTCAGTTCCCCCACTGTTCAGAATAGAAGATAATCAAAGGTGCCTGTTTATGACACTGTTCATAGGAAACAAGTTTGCTTGAACGAGCGAACATACACAGCTCATAATTTCGGCATGCATGTTTTCCACAAGGAAAACGAAGTGCTTTTTGAAAATACACTGGTTGCTCTATCCGGCCCAAAGGGGGTGTGGCTCATTTACTTGCCATCACCCCCCATTTTGGCTGGACTTTATCTTCCCATTCATGGCTTCTTGGAAACAAGCTCCCACCCTTCTCTGGTCCTCAGCTGAGTTGGTTCTGAGGCCATCCTGGGCCTTTGAAAAACTGTTGTTTTTGTATGTTTTTGTTGCTACTTTGTTTTGCTTTAGTGCTTGTTATCCCAGGGAGAGAAATATACATGAAGTACAGGAAAAAGAGAAAGATGCACAGGATCAGTAAAAAATGTTTAAAAAGGAACCAACTTGGAGAGGGGTGGGAATTCCAGGTTAGTGGTAATATACTCCTGTTTTGGGCAGTTATTACACAGCTATGTTCGTTTTGTGAAAATTCATCAAACTATACACTTTCTACACCTTTTTGGAATGTATGTTTTATTTTGGTTAAAATTAAATTGGGGCTCGCTTTCTCAGCCCCTTTCTACCCTGACTACTTTCCCAGACTTCTTTGGGTGACTCCTAGATCTTGTCTCAGACTTAGTGCACCCCACCTGTCTGAATGAGATGCTAGACCAATCTGCTCCTGCGTGCAGTAGGCCCAGGATCATGCTGTCCGGTCAGTAATGTGCAATTGCATTTGAAAACAGGGTGCTTCCCGTGCTGCTGAGCATTTCCCACGTTTGCAGGCGTTCAAAATGGCCAGAACCATTAAAGTCAATCCTGATGCTCCCCAGACAAATGCTCGCTTCTTCGTCCTCGACGTAAGTGCAACTCTGTCTGTTTGCCTAACTAGGGCTCTTATCTGGCTTGCCAAAACATCAGAGACCTAGAAGTTTTTGCCAAAACACAGGAAGTTAAAGTGGACCCCGATAAACCGCTGGAAGGTGTTCGCCTGCTGGCGCTGCAGGTAATCCCATTTTCCTGAGCCAGAGCCCTGGCCACTGATAAAATGCATTCTCCAGGTGGCTGGCAAATGTGTGCAACTCATATATTTAGAAGGATGGTGCTTCTGACTCCCTCCCACACAGAATATACCCTCGGAGTTTTTTTTTTTCCAGGAAGAGTCCAGAAGTCTTTAATTTGTCAGAAGTCAGGAACGTTCCTAAATTCAAAGATAAAGGACATTCACAACGATGACCTTGAGGCACTCTTTAATCTGATGTGCTTCATCAGAAGGGAAAGGTTATGGTTATTTCCTTCTGCTACTTTTTTTTTTTTTTTTAATTTGAGACAGAGAGAATAAGAGAGACAGAGAGCACATGAGAAGGGGGAGGGTCAGAGGGAGAAGCAGGCTCCCCGCCGAGCAGGGAGCCCGATGCGGGACTCGATCCCGGGACTCCAGGATCATGACCTGAGCCGAAGGCAGTCGCCCAACCAACTGAGCCACCCAGGCGCCCTTCTGCTACTTTTATAATTCTTTGATACTTGATAACCGATGAGTAAGAAATCTGATGGAGGGGCGCCTGGGTGGCTCAGTTGGTTAAGCGACTGCCTTCGGCTC
>NC_058418.1:56768765-56813272 GCF_002201575.2 Neomonachus schauinslandi | reverse complement strand
AAATCTGATGGAGTCCCCAAAATTTATAAATCAGAACAGTGTTTCTTAACTTACGTACTTAGGCCCCTGTTAAAGGAAAAAAAAAAAACTCCCCGAGGGTTGCTTTAAATTCACTAACTAAATTTAATAAGTATAAACAGAAAACTTGGTATAAATTTAAATGTTCATAGTTCTTATGCAGCTGTAAAACCACAATAAACCTGTAAGTTAAATACAAACAAAACTGTACAAGCGGGAACATCCATATATCAGCACTGATTTATTAACAAAGCTGCTGCTGCTTTGTTGAGACAACTTACTGTTGATGATATGAATCCAGATCTTCAGAGTTCCTCCTTAGGCGACCGACCACGCCTTGTGTGGCCGCTCAGCTCTCCCTCAGCTCCTGGGAGGCCTTGGTCACGCCGTGCACCTTGCAGCCTGCGTGGAGAAGGGAATGCCAGAAAATGATTTTACAGGGAACGAGGAGGGTGTAGGGATCCTCCTCTGGTTCTTTCAAGGATTGCGTGTAGGGGATTTTGTTTGCTGATTGTTTGCTGATTGCTGTTCAGCCCCAATAGAAGCCTCCCAATCAGGCCCTTCTGGAAGCAGTCTTTCTTGCCAGCCATATTTTCCCAATCAGTAATTCACTTTAATGAACTAGAGGAAATAATAGCAGCAGAGAAGAGCCCGAAGTGAGTGGTTGCCTCGTGTGAGGACAAAGCTCTGTCAAAACACTGCACTATATTACCTCATTTAATTCAGCCAACAACCCTGTAGGAGTGATCTCTGTTGCCATATGACATGGAGTAAGCTAGACACGGAGAGGTTAAATGACTTGCCCAAGTCCCCCATTTGGTAATGGTGGAGCTGGGATTCCGACCCACACTATGACTCCAGAGCCAGTTCTCTGCGTGTATGAGGTTCTTACCTGTCAGCCCATCAGAGCACAAATCAAAGCCTTGAGTGTGTTGGAGATTAGTCAAGACATCCTGTAGGAGGAGTGCAGCCAGGTAGCAGGATGGAATAGGGTCCTCACTGTCTGTTTATTCAGGGGAAAGAAAGCCAAGCTTTGAGAATCTGTTGTAGTCCAGGCTCTCTGCTGGGCACAGGGATAATATTGGTGAAAAAGACATAAAGACATGTGTGGTCCTTGCGCTGTAGGGCTACAGAATCCTCTGTGTTTCTGGAAATGGAAACTTTAGTGGTTTAAGAATCACTTGGGAAGCAGGTAAACCTGCATGCTCCACAGCGCACCTAAGTGTAGACAGGGATCCCAATGCACATGGCCACAGTCCATGCCTGGGGACACAGTGGCCTATGCTTGGGGATACACAGTTTCCCAGGCTCAACCCCAGACCTTCAGTAGGTTTCTAGAGTCTGGTTTTTTTTTTTTTTTTAAAGATTTTATTGGGGTTTTTTGTTTTGTTTGTTTTTTGCTTTTTTTTTTGAGAGCACACACAAGTTGTGGGTGGGGGGGCAGGAGGAAGAGGGGGAAGCAGATTCCCTGCTGAGCAGGAATCCTGATGCAGGGCTTGATCCCGGCATCATGACCTGATCCTAAGGCAGATGCTTAATCAACTGAGCCACCCAGGCGCCCCTAGAGTCTTTTTAATAAACACCCCTGATGGTTCCTTTAAGAACCACTGGCCAGGCCAGCATTTGCCAACCCTGGCTGCATGTTAGCACCACCCAGGGAACTTTGAAAATTATCTCTTGCTGATGTCAGGTTCTGAATCAGATGCTCTGAGTGGGTCTGCATACCCACTGCTCAGGTGATCTAAAGTACAAGCAGCTTCCAGAAAAGGGAGCAACCATCATAATGGGCAGTACACCAGAATCTTCAGACTGTGAATGAATCGAAACCTTTCACACACCAAAGGAAAAGAGCACATGGTCATGACTTGTGTTGAAATATTTCTCTCATGGCTTTAAGTAAGCCAACCTGTGATTTTACAGGTCTTGTATTGGTCTCAGGCTGTCATCTCCTGCACAAAAACTAAAATATACTCTTTTTACACCGAAAATTTTAAAATTTTACAATTGCCTCATGGCCTGCCCCAGCATAGTCTGCAGAGATGCCTGTAGCGGTGGTTCTGGAACTTTCCTGGGCATCAGAATCACCTGGCAGGCTCGTGAAAGCAGATTGCTGTGCCTGCCCCCAAGCTCTGGTCATTTCTCACAGGTGTCCAGGGGCTGCACCTGCTGGCCAGGGGCGTGCACTTTGCGAATCCATGCTCTGGGACTCACAACAAGGTGTTTGGGAACTAAATAGAGGAAAAGGGGCCTGTGGACTCAGGTCAATGCAAAATATCGATTATAATGAGTATTAATCTCTGAGACTGGAACTTACTGAACAGCAAACTGGTTATGAAGGCTTGAGATCATGCAATGCAGGTTTCAAACAAAAGCATTGTGGGCTCCTGGGTGGCTCAGTCGGTTTAGCTTCTGCCTTCAGCTCAAGTCATGATCCCGGGGTCCTGGGATCAAGTCCCACATCGGGCTTCTTGCCCAGCAGGGAGTCTCCTCCTCCCTCTCCCTCAGCCCCTCCCCCCGTTCCTGCTCTCCCTCAAGTAAACAAATAAAATCTTTTTTAAAAAGGAAGCATTGTAACTGTAGTATGTGATGCTGGGAGGGGAGGACACAGGGAAGTTCTGGTTGGAATTCTAATGAGAACGGACATTCATTTGGATTTACATTGTCACTTTGTATCTGTAGTGATTTTGAGTGGCAAGTAAAGTAGAATTCAGGAGTTTGACAACTCACTGCCTCTTCATCCTCAGTGGGGTGGAATCGTGGCCCTGAGTAAGATTGACCACCATACGTTATTTAATTGGGTTTGCAAAGAAGTCATTTCCTTGGCACACACCAAAAGATGCCAAGAATAGTCACTTGCCTCTGCCCCTGAAATGCTGATATACACAAGTTTTCTATGTTTAATTTTGTAATTTATTGATTGTCTTTTTTTAAAAGAGCAAAAAAACACTGTTGGTCCCAACACCACGACTGAGAACGGGATTATTTAATAAGATCACACCACCTCCCGGGGCAACTAAAGACATCTTGAGGAAATGTGCTACCTCTCAGGTAAGTGCAGGAGGCCGCATCACCCAACAGGAGAGCGCTGTTCTCAGCCGAGACTTCTGGTGAGTTAGAATGTGTAAAATACACCACAAAATTGAAATTCATTTTTCACAAAGCCAAATGAGTGGAGATGGCAAAGTATTCAGCAGTCCTATCAGCAAAGGAGCCAAGTAGAAAAACCATGAATGCATGTGTTCCATTTGAGTCACCCAGTTTCTCTTTTGCACCAACTTGGCAGATTGTAATTTCCCTATTCAAAATGAAGAAAAAATGAGTTATCGGATGGTCTGGCACCTTCTGATGTTAACGTGTGCCGTAGTCTGGTGGCCCATAGCATTTTTTAAGTGCCACCAGAGCAACTGGGAACTCAGGAATTTCCAAAATACTTGGATTGGAAATTGCCTCACCGGTTCTGAATGATGGTTTTAGTAATTCGGTGATGTGGTTTTCTTGAGTGTTTACAATGTAGTAAAACTGAAGTTTATAAATACATCATGGTGCCCTGTGGTGGCATTTGTCCTGTATTTTGCAGATAAAGAAATAGAATTTGGTGATTTTTTTCAGAGTCCTAGAATAGATCGTAGGTCATTTGATGCCTCATCTATTGGGAATAAAAAAATAGGGCTTCAAGATAGGGTATTAATCTTTTTAAAAAAGATTTTCCACTTAAGTCTGATACTTAAAAATTGAATTTTTATTGTTACTTATTGATAACCTTCTTCCAAAAATAGAATTTGATATAGCTTTCAAAAGTACATGTAATAAAGTAAAACAATAAAATATATGTAGAAAAAACTGCAAAGGGAAAATGAGAAAAATAAGAGACAGTCATGGTTCTGGTCGGTGTTCAAAAACGCAAACTGTGTGACCGTCTGCAGTTGGCAGACGCGGGCCGCAGACAGGAGCTCACATTTCCCGGAGCCGGCAGGGAGTGTGATCAGCGGTTCCGGAGTCGTGGGTTTGGGACGGTACCAGCGGTTCCCTTCCTGGGGTTGAGGTCCAGGTCAAATGTATCTGAGGGTCCATCCCAGGGGCCTGTGGTGGTTGTAGGGGTCTGTGTCCCCCTTCACGGCATCCCCGCCCCTCTGAAAGGTGACTGCCACGTGGTGTGTTGGCAAAAGTTCCCCGTGACGCGCCAGCACCGGCTGGTCCCTTACACGTGCCCCTGAAAGTGTGGCTGGGCCCGGGGTAGAGCCGGACCAGTGCTCGCAGCTGAACTTCACTAGGGATTGAGCCGCAGAGTTCGGGCTCTGTCAGCACATGAGACACTGGAACCTGAAAAGGACGTTTCTGTTTTCTCGATGGCACAGGGGAGAGAGGCTTTTAGGGCCTCTGTGTGCAGCTGCCAGTCGTGGTGCAGTCGTTATCTACTCTGCCAGAGCTTAGCGGCAGAGATACTGCCCCTGTGTGGGTCGACTCTAGGAGACTCAGATGTGGCCTTGCCTTTTGGCAGAGAAGTCTCTGAATTTGTCCCTTAACACCTCTGCCACTGGTACGTCCCAGCCACCTGTGTGATCTCGGTGTCTTTGTATTCTCTAACTCAGGAGTCTTCCAGTAACCACCTCTCTGGGCACACAGAAATGTTTGTCAGCTGAGGTTTTGTTGAATCAAACAGGACTTTGGAGAATCGGGGAGACTCCTGGTTGCTCACACTCTGGCCAACAGAGCAGGTGAAGCTGACCGAGGGAGGGAGGAGGAAGTCTGATGGATCGAGTTTCAACACAGGGGTCTGCTCACCAAGGCTGCCAGGCACCAAGCCCATTAAAACAGGGCTGAGGATGTGGGCCGTGGGTGTGAGATGCCAGCTGCATGGCCATTGTGAGATTAAGCAAAGCAGGCCTTCCCACCATGGGGCACAGTGGGCCTGTGACTGTGGTCTGACCGCTGAGAGCCCCAAAGCAACCCCCTGTACTGATCCCATAAGTGACTTGTCATGTGCTAGTAGACGAGGCATAATACCACATGCCGTGACGCTCCAATGCCAGGCACTGGTCTGTACAGTGTCCTGATTTGGCCCTTAGATTGACCTGTAGCCCTTGTTATCTGAGACTCGTGACCATATCAGCCTCCGTACTCTGTAAATACAAGCCTCAGTTAGTGTAAACGTGTGTATTTTCAGTGCATTTTGGTTGAACAAGTAATTTTTCAGAAGTGAAGCACATGTGCAGGTAACAGCCCCAGTGTTTTATACGTTATTTGTCCCACACTTTGACCACGTCGTAATGTGCTAAACGCACTACCCCCATGATCTCCTTCCCTTCCAGCACCCGTCCGGCAAGGCAGTGGCACCTCTGTCTTAGAGGTGAAGAAACTGAAGGTCAGCTTCCTCCTCTTGAGGTCACGGGGCTAAGAGGGATCTGGACCCGGTTCTGTGTGACTCCTGAGCCTGTGGTTTAACCACTGTGCTCTTCTGCCTCGTGGGAAGAAATGATTTGCTCAGTATTGTGAACTTAACATCTTACTCATTTGTGCTGTCAGTTCCAAGTGGCATCTTTCCTGGGGAAGAAATTGTGGGAAATTATCCTAAGATGGTTTCTGAGCCATGGTTTTCCTAAAATGCCATTTCCACAATGCCGCGTGTTCATTGTAGGGCATGGGTTTGCCTCATGCAGGAGGTTGATTCAGACCCTGAGTGCTGCTCGCCTGTGAACTGTGAGGTGCGGCCGCCGCTCGCTGCCCAGGAAGCATTCAGGCCCACATCTGTGTTCACAGGGCGTGAGGAACTACAGCACTCCTGTGGGCTTGGATTCCAGGGTTCTTGTGGACTTAGTTGTGGTGGGGTCCGTTGCTGTTTCTGAAAAAGGTAAGATTAAAATCCGAAATTCCTGGATGTGACCTGCAGCTTGACGTTCTGCTGTCTGTTCATCTTTTAAACCCTGAAGGTAAGTAATCTCAGTTTTCCGGACACACATCTGTCCTCTGAAACCACTCTATCTCTCATTCATTTTGAAGAATGAACGCAGTCCCTCACACTCAATACCTTCACAGTATTTTCATTTTTCTTAGGAAAAATAAAGTGAGATCGTCTCTCTTCAGGTGGTGAAAGCTATTTCCTCTATTCTTAAACTACCTGGAACTGGAGCTGGATTTATTTGTAGTATGTCAGTAAATAGTTGGTTTTGGAGAATCTCCAGGGAACGGAAAAACGTTAGGCTCTAAACCTTGTTTCTGGTAGGGAGCAGCAGCCTCTGGGCAACACAGGGTGTCCTGAGCCTGCCCGGGGAGGCCTGGTGCTGTGCCGGTCAGGCAGGTGAGAGGGGAGGGTGTCCCACGCTGCTGCCTGCCCTCTGCCCTCTGCCCAGCCGCCTGCAGGACTTGGGCCCCTGTGGTTCCCCTGGGACCTCTTCCGCCTCTGCTACTCTACTCCAGGCCTGGCTCGACTCTCTTCGGAGACGATCTGGTTATACTGCTGCTTATACTGCCACGGCTCAGTGGGTTCCACGAGAGGTCAGCCCGTCACAGACTTGCGCCTGCACAATGTGGTTTGGGCCCCCTGCTGGGAAAGCATTCTCTCTCCTTCCCCTCCAAGAGGAAGAAGACTGTTCTAAGATGCCTATCCTTAAAACTGTCCCTTTGGAAATTAACCAGCCAAAGCCAAGATCTTCCTTCAAGAGAGGTTTCTGGTTTCCAACAAGTAGTTGATGAGAGATGCTCTTAAGTCATTCATTCCAAACCCTGAGTGTCATGTTTTTAAATGTTGGCCTTTCATATCTTCACCTGGAGTATACGGTGTTTGCCAGCTCTTTGTGCTAGTATGTGAGACATTGTAGTGCTTCGTTCTTTGCTTTCTCTGTATTCTCAGTTACAACGCTTTATCAGTGTTACCAGGGATGGGTTCCCATGAGCACATGTTCCCTGGGTGCCTACTGTGGGCCAGGTGTCAGGCCAGCCCTGGGTGGTCTCTGCCTTGGGCCCACAGTGAGCCGGAAGAGCAGACCCAGCAGCTGTGCTCTGGTATGATGTGCTCGGTGCTACACACAGAAGTCAGAACTGACATTGGTGGGGGTCATAAGAGCCGCCCTCGGGCCCTGAGCAGGGCAGCGTCTCAGAAGTGACCTCAGGGTTGGGTGTTTTGGAGAGAGGTGGAGCAGGAGAGGACTTTGGGACAGAAGCGGCAATGTGTTCACATAGGATGGTCCTTCAGTAGGTTGGGGTTGGCTTTTCAGAGACCAGGAGGCCAAAGGACAGGATTGGGGTTATACTCTTTTGACAGTGGGAAGTTAACAAAGAGGTTTTCTTTTAAAAGATCAGGAGTTTTCTTTCTTAGCTGAGGGTATATGAAGAAGAAAACAGTATTCTATAAATGTCATCATTCAGATAACCCCCAATTAACACAGCAAAAGTCACCACGCGCACGGGTAGAAAATTGGAATAGCACAGAAAACACCACCTGTGCTCTTCCCAGATGCCCACCGTCGGCGGTTCCTTGTGTTGACACACAGAGATGCCTGTGAGTCCACACATGTCTTGCATTCTCTGTGCGGGTTATGTTTGTCCTGGTTCTGTTTTCCCAGGAGGGGCAGCAGCGCATACAGCACTTTGTGCCCTGCTAGATGATGTCTGGCCAGGGTCTTTGCCCATCCCTGCAGACTGATGGGCACTTAAGATGTCACCAAGGTTTGGTTTTGGCTTTTCCCTTACAGATCACACTAAAGTGAGGTGTAGTCTTGTGGTAGAGTTTCTTTGTGCCTTCGAGGGCCATCCGTGGGATAACTCCAGCAGAGGAATTGTTGAACCGAAGGGTGGACTTGAAATCCTGGTGGCTGTTGCCAAATAACCCACTAGAAAGGTTGCCTACCTCACATCCCCAGCACCATACACCTCACGTCTCTCCCTACTCCCTCGTGAATAACTAGAATCATCAAACTTCCATGTTTACCAATCCAGTAGTGAACAGTGGTAGTTCATGTGCCATCTGATTGGCCTTTAATGGTGAGGGAAGGTGGTCATTGTTCACGTTTGCCACTCACCTGCCTGCCTCTGTCTGCGGACTGTTCTATCCTTTGCCGTTTCTCCTCTGCACTGTCTTTCTCACGTTTATTTGCTCGCATGATTGGAGGTTGGTAATTGTAAAAGGAGCATGACAGATGAGAATCTCAGAAAGATGCATGGGCAGTGATGCCTTTGGTGAGGATGCTGATGCTGATGTTAAGCAGAAGTTAGAATTTCTGCAGCGCCATGGGCTTCCTGATGGCAGGATACATTGGTTCTTGTGGGAGCCAGAGGCATTGTCATGTTTCCTGTCTTGCTGCATTCTTACCTGCTCTGGAGCTTCTCATGCAGCTTCAGCTAAGACTTCCGTGGTCCCCACCTAGGAGTCCACAGTATGGGACTAGCTCTGCCAGACCCAGCCCTCTTCCAGGGACTGCTGGACTTTTCAGAAGACAAGGTGATGTCATCTTAAATCACATATTCCTGATTTTAATTTTTATTTCCCCTCCAAGAGAAATTGATTAAAAAGGTTTTGTTTTTAGTAGGAATTTTTTCTTAGTCTTTTTAAAAACTACTCTTTTCGGGCGCCTGGGTGGCTCAGTTGGTTGAGCGACTGCCTTCAGCTCAGGTCATGATCCTGGAGTCCCTGGATCGAGTCCCGCATCGGGCTCCCTGCTCGGCGGGGAGCCTGCTTCTCCCTCTGACCCTCCCCCCTCTCATGTGCTCTCTCTCTCTCATTCTCTCTGTCTCAAATAAATAAATAAAATCTTTAAAAACAAAAAACAAACAAACAAAAAAAACTACTCCTTTCATTGCTTTTAAATGTGAGTTCTGCTCACATAAACACAGGTTCCATTTCTTTTTGTAACACATCTAAGAGACTTAAGCTTCACATCAGCATGTGCTGACCCCTGTATGTATGTAGCGTCGGCATGCCCCGAACCCCACTGTTGAGGGCTGCCTGTGGGCTCACTGTGGAAGTTTCTAAGGAAGTGCCAGGGGTATTGAGTCCAAGTTTCTGCTTCTGCTGTGACCCAATGAAACATTTCCTCCTGAGATACTGACACTCTGCATGTCTCTTAGGCTGGAGAATTGGGAAGGGAGAAGGTTACGCTGATCTGGAATATGCCATGATGGTGTCAATGGGAGCAGTCAGCCAGGGGACGCCTGTGGTCACCATCGTCCATGACTGCCAGGTGCTGCCCATGAACGGGCCAAGCAGAGGCTACTGCCACACCCCCCTGAGCGAGTGGGTGGGGAGGGAAGGAGACAAACTGGTCTCTGCCTTCATTCCACGTCTGCTATGAGTGGTGATCAGCCAGAGCTGGATCTGTGTGGCAGTGAGGCCTTATCCCCATGGGTCTGGTGAGCCCTTTGCTTCTACTGCACGGTGCTTTGAGCACAAGAGCCGCATTCCCTGTCAGCCCCCTCACCCACTTCTGTTTGACCAGGTCATCGACATACCTGAAGCGCTGCTTGAGGACCACGACCTAACAGTGGACTACATTCTCACTCCGACGAGAGTCATTGCCACGGGGTGCGAGCGCCCAAAACCAACGGGAATCTTGTGGTCCAAGGTGGGTCCTGTGGCCAGCAATGGCCTATAGCTCAGAGGCATCTCCTCTTGTGTGGTATTCTTTGGCATGGCAGCTATCCCTAGGCCCAGCATGTCTGTGCATTAGAATCATCCGTAAGCTTTTAAAAATTCAGCTCCTGCATCACAGTCTCCAGGCACAGGCCCAAGAATCTCCTTTGCAAACCTGTGGGATTCTGATAAGCAGCCAGGTTCAAGATCTTCTGCTGCAAGACACCAGTTCTAGATGGCAGAAGGAACAGTCCACTCAGAGGGCCAATGCCTTGACACCCTGTTGCCAGCAGGTTTCATCTCTGAGAGCTGTGTCCCACCATCCTGGCCACGACAACGTACTGTCTCATCAGCTTTTCTGTTCTAAGTCCAACTTGTCTTGCTGTGACCTGGGTCTCCAAGCAGTACCCACAGCCTTCATTAGCTGATGCCTTTGTGACCCCTATCTGCAGAACAGTCAGCAGTACACGTTACATTAGTCTGCAGAAGGAGTTCGATCCCAGAGGCCAGCCTATAGGTTATGATCCTGCCCGCTGGCAAGCAGCCAGAGTTACTGAGGAAACAGGGCGAGTTGTGCTTCGTTTGGATTGAAGCTGTTGTTCCATGTCTTCCGTTCCTTAAACCTGAATCATCAGAGTTGGATGGCAGCCTTCCCTTGGGCATGGAAAACCAATAACATCCAACTCCAAGGTTGACACCAAGATGGAACACTGCGGCACAGTGGGCCTTTCCCACAAACACCACAGCAAGGCGGTTTGGACCCCCTGGGGCCTATGCTCCTCCTAGGTTAGCCCCAATAAAAACGGAGAGGAGGAGCACGCGTGACCCAGAAGCGAGCGGATGGGTCTCTCCGGGTACAGGCCCAGTGCCATGGGGAAGGCATTGGCATCCTTTTTGAATATTCAAATATCCCTTGGTGTCTTTCATAAGCACTTGGGTTTACCTTGGAAGTCGGGTCCACAGCTTCTCCTTAAGTGAATGCTGCTACGTGGGTCACAGGAGCGAGGTGGCATTTGCTCACAGCTGAGGGGATGGGCCTGGGGAGGCTGCACAAGGAGCTAGTCACGGTGAGGCTGCAGGTCCCCCGGAGGCCAGCACTTCATAGACGAGGGCCAACTGCAGCCCACCTTAGGAAGATTCCGGGTGGTCTCTCCAGGAAGAGAGAGAGAGAGGTGTTTTGCTTTGGGGAATAGCCAGTTACCTCCCGCTGATTTTAACAAAAATACAAGAATAGCAACAGATGATGTAATTGGTCATGTTAGGTGAAGAGACTCCCTCTATGTGAAAGGAAACCACACCAACCAGAGGTGCCAGCGACACGGCTGGCCACACTGTGTGCAGCCCGTCAGGGCCAGCCAGCACTGTTCATTGACATCCCAACCGTCTCGCCCTCTTCCTGGAACATCTCATCGCTAGTGAGGCCTGGGCCAGAATCACAAACTCTGAAAGTGCCATTTCCTATCTTGGGGTCCTGTGTTTTTTGTTCTTCCACACCTGGGCCTCCCTTTGCATGAATCATTTGAAAGCAGCGACTTTCTCCAGCCCCTGGGGCTTTTGTTCTGGCCTCGCTACTTATGCAACCAGAGTGAATTTTCATCGACATTGGGAAAACCATCCCTGAATTCCACTGAAGATTTGGGGAGGGGTGGGGGAAGTTCAATGCTAGGGTATGGTATTATTTCACATGGACTCCTTGATACACATTGGCATATCCTTCTGTGATTTTCTACCCATAGACTTATTATCGTGTAGGTATTAGGATCCCAGATTTTGCCTCTTGTGTATTTTGTTGGAATATATGGATTCACAGTTCCTTCTAAACACTGTAGACCTCTCAGATGAAGGTTATGAAATACATACAAAATGTATTAACTCGTTCTTACTGCACAAAGATTGTGCAGCATTTGACTCCCTGGCCTTTGTCCCACCTTCTCAGAATGTGCGTGGTGTCCCCGCCAGGGGACTAGGCTGCTACGGACTCAGCTGTCCACCTGTAGCTACTTCGGACAGTGGGCTTCCTCAGCCCACCTCCTGCTTTTCTCTGCCTGTGCCTTGTGGTTTTAAAGACAGGAGACCAGATGGGGCAGTGGTTTATTTATTTTTAAAGATTTTAATTACTCATTTGACAGAGACACAGCGAGAGAGGGAACACAAGCAAGGGGAGTGGGAGAGGGAGAAGCAGGCCTCCCGCAGAGCAGGGAGCCCGACGCGGGGCTGGATCCCAGGACCCTGGGACCGTGACCTGAGCCGAAGGCAGACGCTCAACGACTGAGCCACCCAGGCGCCCCGGGGCAGTGATTTAGAATGAGCTTAGAAGCCGCAGCAGCACGTCTCAGTCGCTCTATCTGTGACCTTGGTGCACCCTCTGCAAGCCCCCCATTTGTTTATCTGTAAAGTGGGGTGCTGTCAGTGCTGACCTCACGGGCAGTACACGCGACGTGCCTGCTGAACTTGGCCGTTGTCACCGTTGTGGCTGTCACAGGTGTGAAACGCAAGTCAGTAATTGTGAGAAATGTACCTGGACACTGTCGCTGCGGGCAGAATCCTTACAGTTATCCTCTGAGTGGTTTACTGAGCCAAGACAGGGCCTTGCCTGTGTCTCTCCATGGCATTGTGTTATCACCGTGTGCCCTTTACTGCCTCTCAGTGAAGGAGAAAGAGACATTCCTTCCAGAAGGTGCGTCTGCTGTGTTCATGTGGGGTCCTCCTTTCCCTCAGGGCGGCGTCTCACCTGGTGTGCACCTGATGACCTGTAGAACTCTGGGGGACTTGGCCATGTCTGAGCTACAAGGTGCCATGACTGCCCCACTTCATCCACAAGCTGCCTCCCCGAGAACCTAGAACTCCCAGAGCCCCCCGATACAGCAGGTCTACCCTGGTGAAAGGACGTGCTTTCCCCAGGATCTCCGCCTGGCTGGTGCGTTGTGTAAGAGACCTGGCCACTGAGGCATGTCCTAAACCTCTGGGCCGCGCTTCCAGCTCAGGTGGTCGTTTAGTCTCTGGGACAGTAATCCAGATGTCCCTGCCTGTGGACAGCCGTGTGTAAGGTGATCTGCAGTGGCTCAGGAGCCATTTGCCTGCATCCCTTAGCTCTGGCAGGAGTACATTGATGGTGGCTGAAGTCCCCAGCAGCTAGCTTCCGGCAGCTCCCTCACAGCGCAGTCAGTTCCCAGGGCTGCAAGGTGTCGGGTGAGTCACGACAGAGCAGCGAAGCATCCTCTCAGGAGCCTGGCTGCCTGCTAGACCCACGTGAGCGCCTGGAAAGCAGCAGCAGAATGGAGCCCTCTGGCTCGGGGAAGGCGAAGGCCCTGGGCTTTCCTGGACACACACAGCCCCACTGGGCTGAGCCTCTGGACGGCCAAGACCCATACCTCTTCTATTACTTTCTGCTGAGCTAGAATGAGGCAGAGGGAAGGTGAAATACTTATTTTAAGAATGTCCTGGAGACATGGTCAGGCAGCGGGGTGTGGCTGCAGCCCCAGAGAGACCCAGGGCACCCACGAGACTGCTCCTTGCTGCCAGAGCCACAGATCAAAGGTCTGCTTCCCAGCCCCCTTGCTCCCCACGGTAACTGTGGAAAAGGTACCATCACTGATTACAAAGGAGAGCAGTGTGACACCATTGACCAAAACCTGGATGTCTGCCTTTCTGAATTATTTTCTCCTTGCTAAGGAAATGGGATCCTGCCAGGGTTATTCTTTTGTACATAGACTCAAAGAAACAACTCTGTAGCATCCACAGCTGTTTGGGAGGATTGTTCCCAGATGGTCACCATGCCCTTTTGATTTACTTGCTGAGAATGACAGATGCCTTGAGAAAAAGGATTTGGGAAAAGGACTTCTGTGAGGAACAGCCGTTCTGGGACGTTGACACTCGCTTTCCGATCCCATATATTAGCGTTGTCTGGAAATGACAGCCAAATGTGATCTGACACCTACCCACAACTGGGCCAGCAAGTTAGAAAGGCTGATAACTTCTATAAAGATTCACTATATTTGACCCAGTACTTGAACTTCTAGGAATCTGTTCTAGAGAAATACTTACAAATTTAGATAGAGATGCATGTGTATCCAGTATAATGTAGTGCCTTAAAGTGTTGCAACCCTGTAATTTAAGTGCATACAGTCTTTTTAAAGAGTATTTAATGGCATGAGAAAATGTTTATGGTGTAATAAATATTAAGTGGAAAAAATGGTATAAATTTATATACGTTTGGTATATCATTTTGTATTCATTATGCTAAAACGTGCATAGGAAAGAGATGGAGGGGCACCTGGGTGGCTCAGTCGGTTAAGCATCGCCTCTTTCTTTGGGCTCAGGTCATGACCGCAGGGTCGTGGGATCGACCCCTCCCTTTGGGCTCTATGGTGGAGCCTTCTTGGGATTCTCTGTCTCCCTGTCCCTCTACCCCCTCCCCCCCAAAAAAGAAAAAAAAGGTGGAAGTGTATCCGAATATTAACAGTAGTTATCTCTGCAAGCTGGGAATTCAGATTTTTTTTCATTGTTTTCCTTTTTTTTTTTTTTTTAATTTTATTTATTTATTTGCGAGAGAGAATGAGATAGAACATGAGAGGGGGGGAGGGTCAGAGGGAGAAGCAGACTCCCTGCTGAGCAGGGAGCCTGATGTGGGACTCGATCCCAGGACTCCAGGATCATGACCTGAGCCGAAGGCAGTCGCTTAACCAACTGAGCCACCCAGGCGCCCTCTTTTCATTGTTTTCTAAATTTCCCACAGAAACTATACACTTTTATAGTCAACACCATTCAGTAGAGAAAACAGGACATTTGAAACCATTTTCCAAGGGCAGCCTTCTGCCCAGGTGTGTTTGCCTCCAGTTCCACAAGGAGCCTCCATTCTCTGCACACTCCTAAGTGGTAAAAACGAGAATCCAAGATGCATGATGGTTAAAAGTGTGCCAGTTCCTAGAAGTCATGTGCTTGTGCATGGCGGTGACACTGGACCGTCCAAGCTGCTTGTGCAAAGCACATGCCTGTGTGTGAGGTGGGCCGCGTGGGCCGCTCGTCCCCATGTGGCAGACACTTGGGTGTGGAACTGAGCCTGGAGCTGCCAGGCATGAACTCGGCCGACACTCAGCTCTGAGCTGGCCCAGCCGGAGGGGACCTCACTGCTCTTGTGGGCCTGTCTGTTACGCTGCCCCTCCCCCTGAAGAGCATAGGATAGGCAGGAGCTGTGGTTTGCAGATGGAAGCTGGCATCTTGTTGTGGCAAAGGTTTTGAGGCGATCGTGTATACCAGAAAATAAATAGTTTTTCTTAGTGACTTCCATGGCCACTCCCAAGTAGCACCGTCTGCTTGATTGTTGGCATGGTCTGAAGCAGTGATGGTGTGTGGTCGTTGCCCTGCTGGTCCTTCAGCACCCACAGTAAAAGCATAATTATAAAGGACTAACGCTATGGGGGCTATTTTATTAGTAAGTGACACTTTTGATCAACTATGTGCAAAAAGATGTCTTAAATGAGCCCTGTGATCATTAAGAGACACTGTAATTGGAAAGCAAACGAATCCTGCAAGACATGAATGACATCTGGAAGACCGTGCATTCACTGACTCTCGGTGTATCCTTGCATGCTTACTCTATCGAATGATTTCGCCGTGGTCATTGGGAAGTGCCGTATCTAAAAGTATTTTCGATCAATGAATGATACACATTAGTCTCATGCAAGACAACTAATAATTTCTGTAGAAGTTGTGTTTCACATTAGAAACACTGATGGTGTTCCTGTTTGTTTGCCAGCAGCTGCCCAAACATGTCCTGGCATTGTAGAATGAGAGGGATTCTAAAGACCATCCCTCCCAGTCTCTGTTTCCTCTGGTCAAGTAAAGTGAGAGCCAGGAAAAGCAACGAAGCCAGTGGGTAGTGGAGGCAAGATCAGAACTGGGGTCTCTTCCTGGGTTGGCTACAGGTGTCTTGAGAGTGAGATTTCTGATCTGTATTGGGTTTAGCATGTATTTCAAGGGGATAGGATTTTTCATTTAATCTTTACAGAGAATGTATATTTATAAATGACATCTGTAAACATCAGAGAAGAGTGGTTGTAGCGCATAAAAGAAAATCAAATTTGCTCTATACTATTTAATGGAATGGTTAGAGAAAAGCAGAAATATTTTTTTATGTTTGATTAACGGGCAAAATCTTTCATTTCACATGGCACACTTACAGAACATAACAAATGTTCCTAATTGCTAGCCAGGAAAAACAGCATAGCCCTGCCGCGAACTGTCCTGAGTGTGAAGCCAGCCCGTCCAGTTGGTGCACAGAGGCCTGTGTGTGGCTGTGGGACTGCCATCAGCCCAAGCCACTCTGCAAAGAGCACAGAAATGGCAAGCAGCTGAGAAAGTGGCAAAAGCCACCTTGTAGACAGGGAGATTTTTCCATTTAGAACTTGAGGGTGCAGAAGCATGAGTTGACATTAAGCTTTGTCGTTCCTTACCCAAAAAACATCCTGCTCTTGAGATGAGCACTTTTACGTAAAAGTGACGCATTTGGCCATTTCCATTTCTAAAGATCCGTGTGTGTGTGTGTGTGTGTGTGAGTCAGTGTGATGGTGTTGTAGGCTGGTTCATAATCTGTGCATGGTTAAAACATTCTTGTTATTCAGCTGATTATAGTTTGTCCATGTGCCAGCTCAGGATAAAGTAGCTCCCTGTGATGTGCAGAGAAGGATGTATTTTTGCTTCACATGACATGTTTTAAATGGATTTTAAAGTGTGGAGCCTTGCCCTGTGGACTGGGTTTCCTGAGAACACTTGCTTTGGCCTGAGGGCACCCTGTGGTTCCACCAGGCAGAAGCACATGGGAGTTTTAGTACTTGGGGCGGTCACCCAGCCAAGACAGCTCCGAGCGGGTGCTGGAGGAAGTGTGGTGTTTACCAGGGTGTTTGTCCTCACTGCTCTTGTCTATTGCTGTCACAGGGGAATGACATTCAGTTCTTCCATAAAAGAATGTAGTCACATGGTTCCTCTGATTGTAATTACAATTTTAAATCTGATCGTCCTTTCTAAATACTAAATGTAGTAACTTAAGATATCCTTAGGAGTCTAATTATGACCATTTTAGGGGCACCTGGGTGGCTTAGTCAGTTAAGCATCCCACTCTAAACTGGTCTCAGTTTAGGTTGTGATCTCAGGGTTGTGAGTTTGAGCCCCGAGTTGGGCTCCATGCTGGGCATGGAGCCTACTTAAAAAAAGAAATAATCTAATTATGACCAGTTTAAATCTGTTTTGAAATACTCTGGAAGGACACAAGAATCTGAACTCTTTAAGAAGGTGGACTGGGGGTGTGGGAAGGAGTTGGTTGGCTGAACTTAGATCATCTTCAGGGATTCTTTGGTACCAGAGCCTCTTAGGGTATTGGCCCATGAGCTTAGTCATCTTTGGATGAATCAGTTCAGAAGAATTGCAGAGGGTCAAGTGGAAGAAAACTTCCTTTTGATTAGAAAAGAGTAGCTACATCGCCTACATATCTCCAGGGCACAGACATGGTTTTTGTTTGTTTCTCTGCGTCTCAATAATAGGAAACATTAGAAAGAGCAGGTCTTTCTTTAAGAAGTCTATGGCAGCCAAGCATCTGTGTGCTACTCTGAAGACCCCAGTAGACGAGTGCCACCTGCAGAGGCTTCTGATGTGGCCGTGCCTGGGAGCAAGGGCACTGTCCATTTGGAGAGGGCTCTGACCCAGTGGAAAGGCTGTGCCAAGGTGGAGAGTATTGGTCCACTTAGTGCTAGGAGAGAGAACCAGGTACTAAGTTAGTGAGGGGGGCGCCTGGGTGGCTCAGTCATTAAGCATCTGCCTTCGGTTCAGGTCATGGTCCCAGGGTCCTGGGATCGAGCCCCGCATCGGGCTCCCTGCTCGGCGGGAAGCCTGCTTCTCCCTCCCCCACACCCCCTGCTTGTGTTCCCTCTCTCGCTGTGTCTCTCTCTGTCAAATAAAAAAAAAAAAAAATCTTTAAATTAATGAGGATCAGGAGCCTTAAAGTTTGTGAGAAGGTACTCGAATTGACTGTTCTTAGGTGTTTGAGTTTCTTTGAATCTTCCTCTGAATCACTGATCCAACATTGTTACTAGTTGAGCTATTTATTTTTAGAGGAAAGTTTTACCTGTCTAACTCGTATGCTGATCTTTATTCTGATTTACCCATGTTTGTGGGAAGTCCCATGTTTGGACCATTGCCTGCCTTTTGGTAATTGGCCATTTTCAGGCTTTGTGCCCTAAAGAAGGACAGATAGCATTTCTAAAGAATGAGGATCGCTAAGAAGGACTAAAACAGTGTGTTTCTGTATCTTTTCTGCCGTGTGATTCCTCGAGTGACAGAAGACCGGTTCTGCCCTGGGCTGCATTGTCCAGGTTCAGCCTAACCCACAGGGCCGCACTGTGTGCGGCGGCCACACCGGGCTGGGACCATCAGCCTCCACACTGCAAGCTGGATGGATCGAGGCAGCCCTGTGCACGCAGGCCCCGCTTGTCAATGCCAGTTCTCAAGGACCGGAAACCACCTCACGTACTGGGGTTCTTCTACTGCCTCCTTTGTTGTGCAGGTTCCCAAAAAGCCAAACATGTCCTTTGTATAGGAATCCTGTCCATTGAGACTTAATGTTTTATATAGTGTTACCTTGCAGCTTGATGACGTGTTGCTAGAAGTTGTTTTCAAAAGTAGTGCTCTATTTCAGATTTGCCTTGTTTCTGCATTTTCAGTGACACCTTGAAAGGTTTGGTCCCTGAGAAATGCACCTCCAGTGAAGATGGGGAGAAGGAGGCGGCCAGGTGGCCCTGTTAAAGATCCCATCCCACCCAAAGGCATAAGTCGGGAGACGGGGGCAGGCATAAAGGCAGAAACCCCAGTTATTCTGGAGGTCACCAGGGGCATTGCCACTTGTGACCGTGTAACCCTCCTTCCAATAACCTTACTTACTGCCATCCCTTCTGCATAGGAGGCCTTTGGTTTTCTGCTTCCTGGCCCTCTAGGAGCATAGAGAAACCATTCCCTTCCTGCCAGCTGCCATGGCACGTCAGGCACAGTCCAGAGGCAACAACCCAGGGTGGCTGTGGGGACCCCATACTTGAGCTGGGGCAGCACGGGGTCACAGTAACTGATTAAGACAGAGGGGTCCTGCTTCTCACAGGGCCAGGTGGGACCACTGGTGCAGCTCGGCAGAGAGACTCCTTAACTGAGTAGAGGCAGAGGCCCCTGTGCGACTCTGATTTCTCTTCCCTTCTGACCAAGTTTGGACACCTGGAGAGTAGCTGGAACTGCTTTGCTTTTTCAGATCAGCCGAGAGGTGATGGGGAAAATCCCAATACTCAGAAGCCTTCGTTACCGAGAGAGGCAGGCTGGGAAAGATGTCTCCCTTCAGGATGAGCCCCGGCACCTTCTGGGAACTGGCAGCCAGCAGCCACCTCCCCTGAGCACTGTCAGAAGACCCGGGGACCCACACCAGCCCGAATGCTGTTCGGGGCAGGGGGACGATGGGCCTTCTAACACTGTTTACATTGGAAACCTTCCCCAGGACGCCCAAGTGAGTGAGCTGAAGAGAGCCCTCCGAGAACTGGGTGCAGTCCCTCAGAGGCTCACGTGGCAGGGGCCACAGTGCAGGGCCTTCCTCCACTACGAGGCCCCCACCTCAGCCCAGCAGGCTGTCTCCTGCTTGCAGGGCTTGCGCCTGGGTGCTACCACCTTGAAGGTGGCACTGGCCAGGCAGCAGAAGGTCGGCGACGAGACAGGCAGCTGTGCAGACGAGCAGTACCCTGTCACTCGGCTGTCTCAGACCTGTGAGGATGTGTGCTGCTCTGGTCCCCGTGGAACTTAAGGGGCCTGTACTCGGGACTCGGCAGAGTGTTGCTGCATGAACTGCTTTGGGCACCCAGTGCTTTCCAGGATGTCCCAGCCTTCTGTCACTGCCCGGGACCTCCTGATGAGTAGGAAGCTGGCCATGAGTGCACTGTCGACACGTCCAGGCCCTGCTCTGTCTGGGTCCTTCAGCCTGCCTGCTGGGCATCATAGCTATGCTGGCTTCTCTGTGGTAGTTCAAAGGCTGTGGGGAACCGAGTGGGTGATGAGCAAGTGGCAGTAAACGGTGACAGCGGTTGGGAGCGCCTGTGCTCTGGAATTGGGAGGTGGGGGGGTTAGTGGGGAGAGGCCCTAGCAGGAATCAGATGCCAAGCACAGCCTGCTCTCCTTGGATCCTTGGTCTGGTCTGACTGCAGAGGGAGAGCTATATTCACATCGCAGAAGCCAAGTCCCCTGGCTGCAGACTGCTTGTCACAGCACAGTGCTAGTGTCCGCGATGGAGGGCCAATCTGATGTGTGGGTGGCACGCATCTCACTTCTGTGCCTTCCTTGCCCTTCCAGCCTCCCCCGTCTCTGGGTGAACACCCTGCACTCCTCGCTGTCTTGTAGGAGGTACTGGTCGTGGAGAAGGCGGTCCCAGCCTACGTCACAGACAGTGACAGAGGTGCTCACACGGATTTGCCCAATGCCTGATGTTTCTTGGGTTTTTCCTCCATTTCTCTGTACCTAAAAAACAAAACTGGATTTTGGCTGAACTATGCTTTCTAAACAGAAGTGCTTTTGCAATGGATCCTGGGCAAAAAGTCAAAGTAAGCACTTAAGTGGAGATTCTATTTTCTTTTTAATGTATGTGTGTTCAAAATTTTAATTTTTTCACCACAGGGTCTTACTGAGCATGTTTTAAGTACACGGTCGTACTTCAGGAGGGTATGCCTTGCATGTACTTTGAATAAAACCTTGAGGCACTATCTCCCTTTGCAAAAGCATTTTATCCTTGGTTTTATAATGAAAATACTGTGGAGATGTCAGAAAGTCAGTCTGCCCTCAGATTGCTCATTAAGTGCAGGCTCCTTTCCCCAGGCGTCATGAATAAAACGAAGGGCAGAAATATCTGAAAAAGAGTCCAGCTCCTCTCCTTTGGGCTTCTTGGGCCCACTCTTCTCCGCCTGAACCATCTACCCCATCCACGTGGCTGGTTCCATTTTGTCACCCGGCGCTCAGCTGAGACATCAGAGGCCGAATCTGGTCATCTAACTCCTTACATTTTGGTTTTGTTTTTTTTTTTTGGGGGGGGGGGGAGCGGTGCCTTGTTGTTTTTGTTGTTCTCTTTTTTTTTCATAATTTTTTCCTGTATTTGACATATTCTTGTTTAGTCGTTGTTGACTTTTTTATCATTGATCTTTTATCATTAGAGTAGTACTCCAGGAGATCAGGAAATGAGTTTGTGGCTGTCTTGTTCACCCTGCCCTGCGCCCCAGCTGCGAGGGCACCTGGCAGATACACAGCAGCCCAGGAAAAACGGGAGACGTGGATGGATGCATCAGAGCCAAGAGAGGGAGGAGCACGCCTGATCACAGCACTGGGAGCGTGTCCTGTGCCCGACACCAGCCTGCCTGGGGCTGTTGAGTCATCCCTCCCAGTTGGGCCAGCTTGCTTGGCTTTGCTGTCCATTACAGCCGGAATCCTCCAGATATGTTGATAAACAGATGATCTGAATGAATTCATCATTTTTATATTTGTGGGAAATAGTTTAGTATAAGCAAAACCCAAGATCCAAGTGCTTGAAATGTAAGTATCCCAAACGTACCAGCCTGCGCACCTTTTCTCCTTCTTCTCCTGTAGCGGACAGCCTGGGAGTGACAGTCTCTCCGGGCCTCACAGGACGAGTGCTCACAGTATAAGGCAGGTGCTCGGTGACCTGGCTTTTTGTTCCCAAGACTTGGGTATCAGTGATGGTGGCGATGGCCCTGGAGCCACTTCCCAGGGGAGTGTCATGGATGCTGAGATCAGTGGAAGTGGGCAGGGGAGGCAGCAGCACTGAGCCTGCTGAAGAGCATGTTTGTGAGGGGTTTTTGTTGGGCACACCATCTAGAAAAGCCCGGGAGAAGAGCCATTTCTGCCTCAGGGGAGCCCGGGTGTGGTGTGGTCTGGCCCTGGCATATGGACTTATCCTGGGACAGAGGAAGGCACGCACAACCTATGTTCCCCGGCCTGAGAACCCATGGTCGGGCCCCTCTCCAGTCCCCAGATGACTAGATCGTTGAGCTGGGATCAGTCTGTCCTGTTTGAGATCGGAAAGTCTGTGACCACACAGTGAGAAAGCAGAACCGGAGGAGAAACCATTCAGCCAGTTTCTGGAAAACAAACAATCCACATACTGGTGAGTAAACAGAAAGCAGAACAACACAGGGCCTGTGAAAGACTGTCTCAGTATAGAGGGACCTGATACGTGAGATGTGAAGGAAAAGCATGTATGAAAAAGATTTCGTGAAACAAGCAAGTTCCAGGCCGCATCTGCTCTGTACTCCTGAAAATGTTCAGAAACAAGTTTCCATGTTTCTATGAAAAGGTTGAGTAAATTTTTGTCCTTTTCTGCCCGAATCTCAAATGGGATAGGTAAAGGTATTTTTTAAATGTACAAATACATGGTATAATACTGAAATTCGTACTAGAAGATGTGACGTAGAGAAGAGAGAAGGAAGTCCTCCAGCAGGAAGACTAGAGAACGAGAAGCGAGGCCCTGGCCAGCCGCTCGAGGCAGCTCGGAGCCCAGTTTGCGGTAAGCCGCGTGTGCCCTCTCGAGGAGGGGCGCCTCTGCAGACAGGAGCACGTGCAGAGTCCCCAGTCATCCGAGGACAGGCAGCATCTCGAAACAGTATCCAACTCTTGTAGAAATACCAGTACGGGAATCAGAAGGTGACTCAAAGGCCATCTTATCTGTTAAAAAGAGAATAAACTGGTAAGGAAAACACTCAGTTTTTAGAAATGAAACACATCATAAACTTAGTCCAGCTGAAGACAAAACAGATGCACATACAGTGAGCTGGAAGATGAAGGCACATGATTCTTCCTGACATCATTGCAAAGGGAACAGAGAAGTATGAAACCGTAGAGGAGATAATCAAATTAAAACTTTGTTTAGCTAAAGAAATATTTGACTTTGTGTTGAAAAAGTCTTCAAAGTCCAAACCAACGGAAGCATATAAATCCGTGGCATTCCCCAACAGTGTCAGTGACTTAATGAAAACTTTTTAATGCAGTAGCAACAAGAACTATTAAGTATTTGGGAATACACCTAATGAGCTGTCCGGGACACGAATGGATAAAATTATAAAACTTTGCTGAAAAAGATGGAAAGATCTGAATAAAAGGGCATGCTGTGTTCTAGCTGGAGGAGTTCAATATTCTGGTAGTTCTCCCTGTAGTTAGACATTGTACCCCTGACAGAGGTACTTTCATGGAGCTCGTGTGGGTGGGCAGTGATGAATGGTCAGGAGCGAGGGAAGGGGCTGTGTCCTTGGACGCCAGAACCTAAAGCAGCCTGGTATCCATGAGTCCTTGCAGCAGTGAGGCAGAACGGAAAGTTCTGAAGCATGTGGGAATCTGGAACAAAAGAGGAATTGCAGAGGAAGGAAGGATTCGTGGAAGATGGAATGAGACCTACCGGCTGCTCTTTCAAAAGGTGCCTACAGCAGCTCAGATTTCTAAATCCTATTGCATATAAAAGTAAATTTCAGGCTAGTCGGATATGTAAACATGAAATATGAAAGAATTTGGGGATAATACCAGAGAATGTATTATCCCATCTATAGTGTCGGGATAGGGAAGAGCATCATAAAAAACAAAACAAAAAAACCAACTCTGAATCTAAGGAGGAATTTATTCCTTTGTTCCCCCTTGGAATATCAGATTTGGGTTGGGACGGAATCCTGAGGAACCTCCACAGTGAGCTCTCTGAAGAATACTCCAATTAGCAAGAGTAACCAGTGCGTGTTATGCAGTTATGTAAGTATTTTTTTTTTAATGCTGCCAAATGCAACAAGTAGCCTCTTAAACATTAGCTTCTATGAAAATCTGGCCCACCAGCCCAGCTGCCCCCGGGACCATGGGTCGGCCCTCCCTCTTGAGCCTCAGTAGTTCTCTTCCAGTGGCCCTGTGCGTCACCCCAGACACCACATAAGGGGAAGGGAATTCGTGCCAGCACAGGGCTGCAGGTAAGAATGCTGGGAACACACGTGCCCGAGGAGCCAGTGCAGCTGAAGCCACAAAAGGCTGGCGTTGGCAACAGGATGCTGGAGAGGGTGAGACTGGCGTGGGCAACAGGATGCTGGAGAGGGTGAGACGGCAGGGGAGAAGAGCAGAGCGAAGCAGCAACCAGGTCTCAGGGTTGTAAACCTGAGGCCTGCGTGCCACCCCTTCTGCTCCTGCCCCACAGTGGACCTCGGCCATCAGGAGGCCTTCCCGCTGCACTTGAGGAACCAAGGTCAGGTGGTCTTACTGTGCGTGAGATGATGGAACTTTCTGCCTTTTTGCTAAAGGGGCAAATAATGAGGATTCCTTCCCTTCGCCCCCTCTCATCTTCCTGGGGAGCATTGCCCCATATTCTCTGCCCTACCCCAGAGCCCCCAGGAAGCACCTGGCTTGCAGAGGTCTGTGTTTCCAAAATGGCTGTTCTGGGTCTACATCCCCTGTCCCGCCGCCTGCAGAAATAAATGGGGGTTGCTAAACTTCCCCTTTATCCAGGTTGAATCCAGCCAGTGTTCCAAATAGGACAGATACTCCTGACACTTAAGGACCATGGACTCTAGTCATTTTCAAAAACAAATTTTGAAGTGGGGCGGGGGGTGTCCCAGGGAAGCCTTCAAAATAAATCTTACGCAGAACCTAATGCATAAAAGCAGGAGGAAGAGGCTGTTGTGTAGGTGAACTCATAATCCCTTCCCAGCGTTGTTCTTTACTGGGTGCAGCCCACCTGACCACCCCTCCCCAGCTGCTGGGGGGTGGGGGGGAGTAGCGTCCTCAGCTACACGGGCTTGTGTTGTCCGCTGATACTTGCCTCTTGATAACAGCTCAGATTGAGTTGTTTTATTTTTATTTTTAAAAAGTAATCTCTGCACCCAAATTGGGGTGTGAATTCACAACCCTGAGATCGAGAGTCCAGTGCCCCCTACTGAGCTGTTTTAAATGCTGTGGAAGTTGTAAAATGGGGCCTCAAAGTTTTTTGGACACACCTTCTGTGGAGAGCAGGGGTCTGTGCCCACCCCCTTGACTCTGGGCTCTGGGACAGCCTGGTTAAGGTTAAGTGGCACTGGTGGCTTGTAGGAAGAAGCTAAGACACTGGCCACCGCGGCCTCTTCTTAGGAACTGGTTTGAGGAGCCCAGCCACCACAGTGTGAGGAAGCCCATGCTGCCCAGGGCCAGGCCCAGGCGGAGAGGGACTGACGTCACCGCCTTACCAGCCTTGTGGGTGTACCGCCTTGGAAGTGGGTCCTCCAGCCCCACTCGGGCCGTCTCAGAGGAGGCCCCCTGGGGCAGAGAGGGGCTCTTTCCACAGAGCCCTGCCCAGACTGTAGTCAGGAGGGAAATGGATGATTTTTGCTGCTGTAAATTTGGAGGGTGGTTTTTCATTAATCAGATGCATAATTGTGTTTATATTGTGATATATAAACTATATGTATTTATATATATTAATGAAGATAAAATCTAGAATCACAAATTATATACATAGATAAGCAAATGCGTAATTTCACCTAATCCTCAGTCCCTTTTGGGGGACATCCGTATTCACAGAAGTGATAGCAAGGTACAGAGAGAGGAATCCACTGCCCTTAGCCCCCAGCTGGCCAGTACTGAGGCTGAGTCAGATTGTCGCGGATCACAGACTAGGCCAGAGCCGTCTGTGTGCCTTCTGTGCCTGTGGATTGTCACCACCTTGTCCCCTGAAGTGGAGAGAGGCAGACAACACCAGAGGCGTTTTCTAGAAGAGGAGTGGGGGAGGTGGGGTTTTCCCAAGGCCCACGGCACACCAGAGCACAGTGGCATTTGGGCTCAGACCTGCTCGCTCAGAAGCCTGCGGGGGTCCTTGGCCGCGGGCCCCTGGGTGCTGTCCACCCTGTGCCGTGTCTTCCTGCTGCCCTCGCTTCTGATGTGTGCGTCACTAAGCAGCTGCCCGTGGTGTGATGGGTGCTGAGCCAGCGTGGCCTCTGTTGCTGGATGTAGCCCGTGTCCCACGGCACTTGTAGGTGAGGAACCAGAGGCAGCGAGGCGTGGTGGCTTACTCCCAGTGTGCGGCGCAGCCCTCTGGACACTCGCCCCCATCCCCAGTGGGCCCCGACCGCTTTGCCAGGCCTTGTCATCGTCCTGGTTTCCCACCAGAGACTGCCTGGGCGATCTTTCAAACAGGCTCACACTCCTGTTCCTCTGACAGAGCAGGATTCCTTCCTGTGAATGGAACCCTTTATTTTCAACATCCATAAATCACGAAGATGAAAATGGGAGCTGACATGTGACCATGTAAAGTGGACGTTTTGCACTTTGGATGGTTTGGAAGCAATAAACTCGGGCCCTGAAGTGCTGAGTTATGAGCAAACTAAACATCCCTCCCTACCTCCGAGGGCGGATTAACTCATTCACCCCTCAGAAGAATGTACTATTACACTCCTATTTCCCAGGTGAGGAAGATGGGACAGGGGAGAAGCCTGTCCACTGGAGAAATGCTGGTGGACCATCTGTTGGCAACTGGCAAGGCCTCAGGGGTAACTGGAAGCCACAGTGGCTTGTGGGGGACACCAAAGAGATGATTTAATGGTTGAGGAATGTGGTGGTGAAGCTGTGCTCACCAGGATTTGCAGTGAATCCAGCTCTGGCATGTCCTCGCTGTGTGTTCTCAAGTAAAATGCTTTCCCTCTCTGTGCCTTGGTTTCTTCACCGGTAAGCCCTCTGTAGGCTTCAAGTACACTTAAGCTGCACAAGAGTGCTTTGAGAGATGTACTCCTACCATCACCTCCACTTCACAGATGGGGAAGCTGAGGCACAGGGAGGAGAAGCACCTGCTTGTGCTCACAAAGTCAGGAAATTAACTTAGGCCCTCTGACTCCTGCTCTGTCAGCTAGAACCTTTGTTATCTGCTTCTCGGGAGCCCTGGGGTCTGTATGTACAGGGACATCTTTTGGGACCAACACAGCTGTCTCGAGACAGGGTTTGAAGTGATGTTTGCTTCCTTCTTTTCACTTTTCCAAGGTTCATTTTAAATAAGCAGTATCGCTTGTGTAATTAGGGAAAGACGAAATTGATTTAGTCGTTACCCTGCCCCCCAAAGTTAGGTGCCCCTTAACAAAGATCAGAGGGCCTGGATCATCAAAATTAGGTTCATCCGTGCACATCTGTCCACATTCTGGTGAAACCTGTTTTCCTTGGGTTTACTGGAAGTCGGCTGTTGTCCCAACAGAAACTGCGCGGTGGACAGCAGGTGGCGCTGCCTCCTCATGGAGAAGCCACAGCGGTGCGCTTTCTGGGGTGGGTCAGATGCGTGGGCTGCCTCTCTCCACTCACGTATCCTGAGTGCCTTCCAGCCAGATGTGGGCCAGAGGGAGTCCCCTCTCCCCAGGGAAGGCATCTTGGTGAAGACCCCTGGAGAGTTAACTAGCACCCACTGCCCATGCCTGCTGACCATGCCCAGGCCTCGGACCATTTGCACAGACAGCGCAGTGCTCCCTGTGTCACACGAGCTGTGGCCACGCCACGGTGTTGCAGAACCCAGAAACACGTGTGCCGATCTGTGGCTGGCTCTGGGGGCATTTCCAAACACAGAAACAGTTTACCCTTTTTCAGGGGACATCTGAGGACCTGGCACGCTTCCCTTGGGCCATGAGCCCTAGACACAGTGGGACGCGTGGCCCTTGCTCCCTCCATGGTGTGTGAGTTTTAATAAGATGCTTGGAGAGGCTTGTCACCATTGCTTCTCCCCAGACCACTCTTTCGAAGCCACAGGGTATGGCCTGTACCTTTTCTGCATCTCCCGCCCCCCAGAAAGCCTACCCTGTAAGAGTTGGAGGGAGCCTCTCACTGATCATGCTCACGCTGGGGGCTTTCTGCCTCTGCTCGGGGCCCGAAGTTGCCCTGGCCTTGGTGATGTCTCTTCAGCGTGTCAACACAACCCCAGGGGTCCTGGTGTTAGAAACAGTACCCTGGTCTGTCAACCTATGATCACCGGGGTGTATGTGCCACTGAATCCAGCCCCTTGCAGTGCAGACACATGGAGGTGCTCAGTGTCCATGGCCGTTCTTCTCTTTCACACTCGGAGACGTCCCCTGCCCATCCCCAGAGCACATGCGTCAACACTGAGAAAGGCCTGTGATTTGGCTCGGTCCTAAAATCCATCTGTGTACCCTCATGAGTGGATATGGCTTGTCTGCTGGAGATGCCCAGCAAAGGTCTCTCTTCTTGAAACAGCCCAGAGTTCTGACGTGTTGATGCCCAGAAGATTCCAGAAGCAGAACAGGGAAGCACAGCCCCATGTGCTACCGTAGTTGGCCTCTGTTGCCTTGAGTTTCAGCTTTCATTTGAGCTTCTCTCCTCTGGACTAAGGGGGCCAAAGGAAGCGAAGGGGGCTTTCATGGGAGGCCAGGGTGGAAGCCCATGAAATCTAAGTCCGTTGTGCCAGAGGAGGTGGATGTCAGGGGTGTGAGCTCAGGCTGCTGGGCCAGTCTCCCCACCCCATCTGCATGACCACACCGCCAGTTCCTAGGCAGAGGTGCTCAGAGGCAGACCCCAGCAGAAGTGGTCTCGTGGGCCACACTTCAGTTGCCCCTTTTCACTAGGCCTGGTGGCTGGAGGAAAGTGGGTGACCAGGAGCCGTGGAGCACAGTGCTTTAGGGACATGAGCTTTGGGTCTGAGTCCAAATTCCAGCTCTTATTAGCAGTGTCTGGAGCAAGCCCCCTGACCTGTCCATGCTCGGTTTCTGCCTCTGGAAGGCAGGAGTAGTCCTAGGACCTCCCTAAGGGAATCCCAAGAAGGGCCGAGGGGTGTGTGGGAAGAGGGCTTGCCATGGCCAGCACGCAGCATGCCTTGTGAACATGAACGTCTGCGGCGTGTCTGCTTGCCTGGACTCGGAGCTGTTGCGGCAGCCGGGCGGGAGGGGGCAGCAGAGGGCTGAGCCTCCTTCACCAGGGCTTTTCCCAGGAGCCCAGAGAACACTGTGGGGAGAGACTTCAAACTCAAGCAGTCATCAGGACCCCTGGAAATCTGTGAAGACTGGAGTCCTGGGTCCCACCTCCAGAGAGTTGAATCAAGTAGCTCTCAGGGCCACCCTCCTCCAATCTGCAGTTTCAACAGACACCCCACGTGTTTCAGATGAGGGCAGTTCGACACTGAGAATCACCATCAGAAATGAAGTCGTTGGGCTCGGGTCTTCTGGCCTGGAGGTAGGAGGTCCTCCCTGGGAAGGGAGCAGAGTCTGTTCAGGTGCAGCATGCCGGAAGATGGGGAGCTCAGTGGCTCCCAAACTGAGTGCTCATTGGAAACCCCTGAGTCTAGGACCTTATAAAGTACAGAATCTTGCATCTTGTATGGCACCCACCCCCCCCCCCCCCCCACACCCTCGGACAGACTGGCAGATCTCTAGCGAAGCAGGGTGAGACATGCGTGGGTCTTGTGGCCACTCCTGTCTGGGTACCACAGAGCTCCTAAGGACATTAGCCACTGCCCTTCATAGGTGGTGAGGACGGTATTGTTAGAGATAAGGAAACTGAGGCTCAGAGGTGATAGGGCTTGCCCAGGTTCAGTGGTGACAGAGCAGGGACTGTAGCTTCATCTCTCCACTTCCTCTGGAATAGCTGCCGGCTGGTGGGGGCTTGGAAGGCAGGGAGCCAGGCCTTTATGCACTCCTACTCCCCTCCTTGTCCCCAGCTCTCCAGCCCCAAAGGGAGAAGAAAACTGGGACAGATGGGCTTTGATGGGCCGGGCACCTTCCCATCAGAAACACATATCCTGAGTGCCTTCCAGCCAGATGTGGACCAGAGGTGGGCGCGAGGGAGGGAGGGAGCTCCATGGTGTGAGGGCTGGCTAGGCCTTCAGTTCCTTCCCGCCTGGGACTGGGCAGCCAGGAGAATGCCAAGGCACTTCTGCGGCTGGGTCTGCGATGGGTCAGAGGCTAGGGTGCGCCCAGGACGTCAGCCCCCTCCCCCGAGTAGAACCCTGGAGTCCCTGGAATGTGTAATCCACAAACAGGAATTCTATGGCATAACCCTTGCCGCTTCCCCCTTCCAGGCGTTTTATTACTGGAGGGATTCATACACTTAGGGCAGCTTGACTGCATTGTTCCAAGACAGCCCCCCACGGAGGTATGCTCAGAGGTTTTTGAATTAATTCTATCTAGGATGCCCCTATGCTAGAATGATACCCATTTATGCACACAGCGCACATGGTTTTGCACCAAACTCAGAAATGCCTTTACATTTCAAAGACTGCAACTTGTATATGTACAGCACGCTTTTGTGGGGGTGCGCCGGCGGTCGGAGCGCGCTGGCGGTTGGAGCTTGTCCCTGGCCCCTGTGCACATCAGGGATGAAACGGGCCCCGGGGAAGATACAGCCCAAGCGAGCGGGTTTCCGAGAGGCGCCAGCAGCAGCTGCAGCAGCGTCCTGCGATCTCAAACATGGGTCCGGATTCAGGCCCTTTCTGAGCCAAGGTTTCCTCGCGGGGAAGGCTTCTCTCTCATCCCCAGGCCCTGGGTCAGACCGGGAGACAGAGGCCAGGCCCAGCCTGGAGCTCCCCGGCCAGTTTTCCTGCACAGGCCCCTCTGCGTGCCTCCCACGCAGCCTGGCCTGGATGTGGGAGCAGTGGGAGAGCCCGCTGAGACGCAGGGTGCCGCCGGGGAGATGAGCAGGAAGCCGGGGCTCACCTCCGCCCCAGACTCTGGTCCAGTGGCACCAAAGCCAAGCACAGTCAGCACGCACTAGACCTCTGGCGTACGGGGCCGGGGGGGGGGGGGGGAACAAAAGAATGGGCGCAGAGGCTGGAGATGTTGCTGGAGACTGGGGAGCTTGCCGGTTGGGCTGGCATTGGGTTTCTCCTAATCAACCCCGCTTCCCGGAGCCTAGGTCCTAATTGGGGCTCAGTCTCCGTGGCGCAGGAGGGAGGACGCAGCCCACTCTTGCCTGTGGTCCTTGCCTGGATGCGAGCGCAGCGCTAAGTTTCTGCACTGGAGACCCCAGGGGATTTTCTCTGGCCTTGTTTTCCTGGGCACCAGTGGGATGCTGTGGTGGCCTCCACCCCAGGAGGACAGTGCCTTCTCTGCTCGCCGCAAACGTGCTCCCAGAGTTTAGGGCCAGGCGCATGCGGGCGACAGCGGGCTGCGCCGGGAGACCACGGCCCCGCTGCTTCGGCCCACCAGAGACCCCAGGGATGGAGTCACTGGCCTTTTCCTGTACCCTTTATCTCGGTTTTATAGACAGCGGTTAGTTTGAGACATTAATTGCTCGGGCGAGTTTGATAATTTTGATGTAACAGAGCACTGGAGAAATTACCCTCAAGTCCAAAATGTCAGATTTGAGAAGAACCAGGTTCAGAGGCTCGCGACCCCACGACTCAGAGAAACTGCGGTGGGTCCTGAATGGCCGCACGGACAATGTGATCTTACTGTTTGTTTTCTTAGGTAGGCGGGAATTGGAATAGAAAGAGGGTGGTCGGCTGGAGACACAGGTTTTAAACAGTGTTTTACCCCCACAATGACTTTGGGGAAGATGTTACTGAATGGAAATGTTTTTGTCACCTTGCTCTCCCACCAATGGTCCTTTTCTTGCTTAAATTTTACTCACTTCTCAGTTGGGGAAAACCAAGTGTAGAGCACCAAAAACAAACCAAAAACCCTCAAAAAACAAAAACAAAAGACAAAAACTGTACAAAAAAATTAAAGTTGTTTCATAATTTATAACAGGTAGGGTATGGTAACAGTAAAGCCTGAAACTCCAAGTAAAACTCTCATTGGTGGCAAAAAAAAAAGTTAAAAGTTAAAAAAAAAATCACATACATACTTTTATCTATATGGTTTTCCCTGGGGAAAGGAGGAGCACAGTTTTTCTTTCAACATCTGATTATATCTTTAAAACAAGAAATGACACTTAGGGGGGCAGAGGGCTCTTCTTAAAAAACAGAAGCCAAGAAAAATAGTTACTCATGTCCAGATTTCACTTCAGTGGGAAGTGAAGGATGGAAAGAGGAGGATTAGCAAAAAAAAAAAAAAAAAGAAGAAGAAGAAGAAGAAGGGGGGGGAGAGAAAAGAAAAAGAAAAAAGTATTCAGAATCACCCATATTTTACAACAAACAAGTCTAGAGATCCCAAGCTGGCTTCCGTGTATATTTTGGGGTTTGGAAGATATTCTGCAATCCCAATCCCAATAAAATACTCATGTGATTTTATTTCTAGTTGATACAATGTTAAAGGCAATGTACAAATGTTATACATTTTTATTTTTGTTCTTTTTTTTAGGAAAAAATACACAAAAGGCAAAACATCCTCAAATTGTCATTTTATACAGTGCAGAAGGAAATTTAAAATACGTGTCACAAATGCTGCACCCCAGCAGCCAAATACTAAAAAAAGGGGGTAGTCCTTCATTTTATATATATATTTATATAAACATATGGAAATTTGTTTTTACACAGATCGGACTTTGTTTCAAATTTACAATGGATCTCTAAAAAAAAAAAATTCTACGCGGCAAATATTGCCAACAAAGTTACACCATTAATACTGATAAACGGAGGAGCCTATGCGGTGTTTCGATTATTAGAGAAAGAAAGTAGAATAAATAACAGGATGAGCCTTGCTATAGTTTAAAAAAGTGCCTTAACCTTTCTGCGTCGCCGCAATCCTGAATTCGTGCGCTCACCGGCCTTCCCTGTCCCCGTGCTGCGCTGTGACCCCCTTGCTCTCACACCAGCACGTTTTTTACAGTAGAGATCGGGAGACAGTCGGGTCTTGTGAGAAAAACACCCGCCAAAAAAGTCAAAATGCAACTGGAAACAAAACCAAAAGGACTGTAGAGAAGGCAGAGGAGGGCTGAGGGGAGGGCAGAGGCCCGGGGAGCCCCTGCTTCTGGGCTCCTTCTGGTTTCCTTTTGTAAGACGAACAGTGGCTTCAGAAACGCAAGTCCGCACAAAGATCCACCTGTGGTTGCTGGAGGGCTTCTGAGATGGGGAGGGAGACGTGATTTCTGGCCCCCCCTTCCCTGCAAAACACGGCTCTAAGAGGAGACTTGCGCATTCCAAGACATTCTTCCCAAAAAAAAAAAAAAAATTAAAAATAAAAAGATAAATACTCAACCAAAAAATAAAAGTATTTGATAATGATGGTCTCACATGTTTGCCTTTCTTCTGAAAACCTTCCCCCACTTATGCCATTGGAGGGAAGGTGGGGAGAGGCCTCAGCAGAATTCTTGTTTAGATGTTGAGGTTTCCGCCAATACAGCACCTTCTCAGCGGGCTTCAACTGGATCAAAATTAGATACTTTATTTACCAACAGCTGCAGTCAGACCAGGCCCCACAGCCACCGTTTGTTAATTTTTTGAAGGAGTGGGGGAGGAGGTTCTGACCACCATGCTGGGTCTTTGCCTTGGGGATTCCTTTCCAAATAATCCGGGTGGGTAGGGGTCAAACCCTCGTCTTCTGCCTACGGTTATACCTCAAGAATAAAGCAGTTTCTTGCGATGGGTTCCGGGTCCCTGCGCCAGGCCGCCCGTGCCTGGAGGGTCCCGCCAGCGGCGGCCTCACATCACGCAGGGCTTGATATCTTGGTAGGTGACCTGCTGGTGGTAGTAGGAGCCACTGCTGGCCGAGTGCATGGATGAGGATGCCATGGTGTTGAAGGAGAAGACGAACTCCTTGCGGTCACACATGCCGGGGGACTGGGAGTGATACCTCGGGATGCCTGCAAAGGAGGCAACAGGAGGGCAGGGAGCAGAGTTAGGGTCGGGGCCCCGGGCTCCAGGCGGAGAAGCCCCGCCACCCGGCTCCAGCGCACAGCCCTGCTGCCTCCCTACGCCCCACCGAGGTGCCAGACTCCCAGAGTTCCGGCCTCGGGCGGGTCCAGGCAGCCCTGGGTTTCAGGCCCTGGGCTCTGTGCTCCAGCAGAAGATCCCAGGACCCCAGCAATGACCCCTGCTCCCTGGGTGCCTGCTGTGTGGGCCTCTCTCGCCTCGGACACCAGAGCTCTGGGCTGGGGCTTCCTGAGGCTTAAGGGGAAGGGGTGAGGGGGCTGCCATGGACCAGCAGACCTCAAGGGGAGTCTGGCCTCCACCTCCACAGCCAGCCCAAGGCCTGTGCCTGGTGCTGGGGCACCCACTTCCCAACCCCAAAGCCTGCAGAGGCCCTGGTGTGGCTGGAGGCTTCTCCAGGGGAAGGGCCCCTTGGAGAACAGCCCCCTCCCCCAAGGGGTGGAGAGGCAGCAGAGCCAGGGAGTTTGAAGCAGCCCAAGCAGGGAGATTCCCCGTGGAGAGCCGGGCCTCCAAACTCCAGGCCAGCTCCTGCCTCCCTCGGGTGGCTGACAGCTGAGCCCTGACAGGCCCTGCTTAGCTCCTCCGTGCCCTTTCCAGAACCAGGCCCAGAGAGGCTGGTGGGTGCGGAGAGGAGAGTGCCGGAGGGGAGACTCTTCTGCATCTCCTTCTCAGAGGGGCAGGGAGGAGTGTACCTGGGGAACTGAAAGCCTGGATCCTCAGAAACAAAGAGTCTGTGGGGCCTGCACCTCTAACTCTTACTTTGGGCCTGGCCACAGCCCCTCTCTGCCTCAGTCATCACAAAATGTCCCCCAACTCGACCTTCCCACAGCCAGGCCTGGTTCCCTGGGAGGTGTGGGTGCTGGGCCTCTGAGCACCCAGCGCAGGCAGCTTTGGGCCTAACTCTCCCTTTCTGCCCCAGCAGCTTTCCGGTGCCGATTACAGGGGAGGCCCAGCCAGCTGGCCAAGACTGGGCTTGGGCTCCATCCTGGGAACTTGCTGTGAGGTGTGAGGGAGCGGAGGACTCAAAGAAATGTAGAATATTGGGTTCTTTTTGGTGAGGAAGGGGCCTACTTGGCCAGGCTAGGGAGCTGGGAGTTGGAACCGAAAAGGAGAAACAATTATCTTGGCCTAAATTCCACCCCTTCACCTTTCAAAGGGCCGGCACCCTTCTCACCCTTCAAAGGACGGCATACAAGGCTGAGAGATACTCTGGAGAGCTGATGCCTCCCCAAGCAGTGGGGTTGGCACCCCACGGAAGTGGCATCGAGCTCTCGCCCAGGGCGGTCAGCGGTTTGGGGGCTGGGTTCAGCGCACTGACAGATATCGGAGTCCCCCAGGACTAGGACAGCCCTGGTCTCCCCACTCACCTTGCAACTCAGCTGGGGCGTTGTGACTGTTCTGGTGTAGATACGGCTGGTCCAGGGAGTGTGTGGAGAGACTGCCAGACAGGGGGTTGGCCGCAGGGTTGCAGGGGGACAGGGGCTGCTGCTTGATGTAGGAGGCGCCGCTGTTGAGGGCTGCGGAGGCCGAGGGCGGCCAGGCGGCCGTGGAGCCCGAGTAGACTGCGTGCGGCTCCATGACCCCACTGGCGGCCGCAGGCAGCAGCGGGGAGGCAGGCACCGAGCTGTCGTGGTGCGGGTACTCACCGGCCGCTGCACCGCCACAGCTGCCCATGTACGAGTGACCGCCGTTGGTGGGCAGGTGTGGCACCGAGTGGCTGGGCAAAGCCATGCCGTCCACGTTGCCCGGCAAGTGGCCGTTCATCATGCCCAGGCCACCCTCCAGCGCCAGGCTGTTGGGCGGGCACGAGAGGCCGCCGGCGGAGCTCTGGAAGCCGTAGGTGTCCGGGAGGTGGTTGAAGCCGAGCCCGTTCATCATGCTGTACATGGGCTTGAGCGCCTGGCATTTCCTTCGGAAGCCGCGCGGCCTCCGCCGAAAGGAGCCCTCCTCGAACATGAACTCGCTTGCCGGGTCGATGGTCCAGTAGTGGCCCTTGCCAGGCCGCCCGAGGCCCTTGGGCAGCTTGATGAAGCACTCGTTGAGTGAAAGGTTGTGGCGCACGGAGTTCTTCCAGCCCTGGTAGGAGCCGCGGAAGAAGGGGAAGCGGCTCTGCAGGAACTGGTAGATCTCGCTGAGCGTCAGGCGCTTGGTGGGCGAGCTCTGGATGGCCATGACGATGAGCGCGATGTACGAGTAGGGCGGCTTCTCGGGGCGCCGGATGCCGGCGTTGGTCTTCTTGGCCTTGGACGGGCCGGACGACGCGGGGTCCATGGCCGCGCCGCCTCCCCCGCTGCCGCCGCCGCCGCCGCCGCCGCCGCCGCCGCCGTGCGGTGGCTGCTGCTTCTCGGGCGCCGAAGACATCGGGTGGCTGCTGCCGCCGCCGCTGCCGCCGCTGCTCTGCGCCGCCGACGAGCCGGGAGGAGGAGGAGGAGGAGGAAGAGGAGGGGGGGCAGGAGGGCGAGGGGGAGGGGGCTGCGCGCGCGGGGCTGGCTGCACCTCTGCCGTCATCCGCGGCCACTTCTCCGGAGCGGGCCTCGGCGCGCCCTCCCCCGCCCGTCCGTCCTCCCCGAGGAGCTGCTGGATCCGCCGGCGGTTGGCGCGGAGCCCCCCTCTCCCCAGCTCCCTCCTCCCCCACCTCTCTCTCCTCCCTCTTTCCCTCTCGCCCTCCCACTAGGGAAGGAGCCGAGCGGAGGCTGAGGGCAACCTCTTTGCAGCCCCGGCAGAGGCCGCGAGGAAGCCCCCCCCCCCCGCCGGTTTTTTGGGGAAGGCACCACCTCCGGGGCCTGAGGCCGTGCGCCCCCGCGGGGAGCAGCACTTCGCCCCCGCCACCCGTGTCGCTCGGCTCCACGACTCCAGCCAGGCCGTCCTCACTGCATCTTCTCTCCGCGGCGTCTCGCGGGCCGGCCTAAGACCCTCCAGGAGTTCCCTCCCCTCCCTGCCCCCCTCCGGCCCCGCGTTGGTGGGCGCTTTAAAGGGCCCCCACCCTCGCCGCCCGGCGGCCGCCTGCAAAACCGCCCCGCCTCCACCAACCTGGCGAGCAAGTGTTAATGCGCCCTTCGCCCGCGGTTCAGCCCCGCTCTGCGCAGGCCCCCCGCCTTCCCCGCCCGGAGGCGCGGGCACCCGGGGCCTTTCCCGACGCGCACAGCCCGGTGGCAGATCGCAACTGCAGCGTCGGCAGCGGACACCGGGCTGTGGCCACCGCGGGCACAGCCGGTTCGGCCACGGGCCCCCGCGGCCAGCGGGCGTACGTTCCCGTGAGGGACCGCCTACCCACTCTCCCCGCCCCGGGAAGGACTGCGCTGCGCCCGGGACTTTTTGGACTCGCCCAGAAGCGCGCGAGCAGGCGGGTAGCCGCGGGAGCCGAGCGCGGGCGGAAAACGAAAGCTCAGGGCGGGTCGCTGCCGCTTTGTCTCGGGCTCCGCGGGCCGGGCGGGAGCAAGTGAGAACCAGCGGCCCTGTGGGGCCCAAAATCATACAAGCCTCCCGAACAAGCGGCCTCGCTCATTCGCTCATTCACGCACACACATGCTTGCATTGGTGCACGTGCAAACCCGGTAAATTACGAAGAGTCCGAAGTGCAAACTCACACTCCTGCGAGCCTTCCCACTCACGCACACACCTCGCTCAGGCACGTATGCCCCAAGTAATGCGCTCACTCACTTGCACACAATAGGCCCACAGGAGCTTCCATCCTCACCTCTCTCATTCACTTGTACACTAGCCACGTTTGGATCTGAACCCACATGCTGCCTAGGGGCCCCCCCCCCGCCACCAACACACACGCACACAATGAAAATCCGCCCATTTGGCCCCGAAGCTCCGGTGTCCCCACTTTCCAAGAACAGGTTCCGATTTCTCATAGATGGTAAAGGCCCTGGCAGGAAGTTTATACGGCTCAACGTAAACACGTTCTGGGGGATTCTTTAATAATAATAATAGAGAATTCCGCGTGCGCGGGGGGAGTTGGCCTAATGCCCCTGTGGGCTCGGCCTGCCGCTGCCGCGGGGCCTGACACTACGCGCCAGGCCAGGTTCCGGAAAGCAGTCTGCGCGGGCGGGGAGCACAGGCCCCGGCGGCCCTCTCTCGCCAGGCTGTCCGCAGCAGGGGGCTCGCACGCACGCCTTCCCTCGCAGTACCGGGGTGCGGGCTAGGGCTGGGTGGGAGGACAGCGGCGCCGAGCGCGGGACCGCGCAGGAGCTGGGCGCGACACGGCAAGCAGGGACCCAGGTGAGTGCTGTTCGCGCGCTGACTGCAGGACACCGAGCCCAGCCTCTCTGGCCCGGGCCCTGGGTCGAGTGTAGGGAGGAGAGGGAATTTTTCAAGGGCCGTCGCGAGGAGCCTAGATGCCTTGCCCTGGCGGGAGCCTGGGCAACACACAGATGCCAGGAGTGCCGGGAGGTTGGGAGTGCGCCCGCCCCGCGGCGCCTTTCAAAGCCCACCGTCCTCTCGGGTTCCTCTGGCTTCCTTGTCCCCTGCTGTCCCCCCTCCTCGCTCAGACGCCTTCAGGCACGGCGCTAGACGCCTCGTCGCCTTCGGGGCGCCTGGCACGTCTGTGCTAGGAGCTGGGGGGCTCGAAGGCGTAACGTGCCCAGCGGTCGCTGCCTTCCCAGGCCGAGTGGCGCTCGCGGGAGCCGAGAGTCTCCTTCTCCGCGCTGCGCTTCCACTGGGCTCCTCCGTCTAGGGGAAGGCTGCGTGGAACGTGACCAAGTTGTGCGTGGCTGTGTCTTGGCGCAGGTGGGCGCGCACCCGCAGACCCATCCCCATTTCACACAGCCCAGCCAGCATCCGCCCACCGCTGAGACTCTGAGCACGGCGCGCAGCCTCCAGTACATCTCGGTGAATACCCCTCGCACAGCTTAGGAGCCTCGCTCCAAGGCACAGGCCTGCCCACCGCAGAGGACACGCTTTCGGTGAAGTGCACACACGCCTGCACTGTGCGTTCGCCCACGCACAGCCCCTCCACTCGCTCGTACACATGTCCAGCTCGCACGCATTCTTACATTCTCTCCATCACTTTTTTTTTGCTTTTTTTTTTTTTTTTTTGGCCAAACGGCAGCTGCAGGCTAGGAGGCCCTGGCGGTGCCGGGAGGGAAGTTCCCGAGAAGGGGTCGCTACTGCCAACTGCTGGGAGCACATCTGGTGTTTAGTAGAGAGGCCAGCGGGGGAGGCTGCCCCACTCCCCAGCCTGCTAGGGGTGCAGCCCTACCCTGTGGCTCCCAGAAACCGGGAGGATTTCTCTGACAGGGTACCTTCAAAGTGAGGGAGCTCTATAGGACGTGCAATTGGGGGAGGCTTTTTTCCAGTAGCCCCTTCCCTCTTGGGTCCTCTCCATTTGGGAGGGGGCTGTAGATGCCATCTTTGGCTAAACCCCCAGATCATTTCCTCCCTCCAGCACATGGTGGTCTTTCACTGGCTCCCCTGGGGGTTCCTCTGTGTTTTGGGGTAGGGGAGCTTCTGCCTTCCTGGGGAGGAAGTGTGGAGTTGGGGCCCCGCCTGGCCTCCACTTACCCCTCGGGCTCTGACAGCAAACCAGACTTTGCAGGGAAGGGGCAGCAGTTACCTTGCCCAGGGACAGGGGGCCGAGTGGCCTGGATCCTCAGCAATGCAGCAAATGGAAGCTCTTTCCAACCCCTATCTCCACCCAGGAGGGAGGTAAAGGTGGGAGTGTGAGAAGACGGGGAAGGGAAATGAGCTCCCAGCTCTGTAATTTGGAGGGGACCCCCCCTCAATTCTAGGAAAAACCACATCCATAGCAAGGAGGGCTTTTCTGTATGCCCAGAAAGGAGGCTCTCAGCTCCTAAGTTGCCCAGAGAAGTCTCACTTGATCTTACATTTTGAAGTGGGGAAACTGAGGCCCACCAAGGACCTGGCCGGGGTCAGCCAGCGCCGCCCAGCGAACACCTCTCCATCTTTTCTCTCTACCCCCAAAGACAGACCCTCCCCCAGAAGCTTCAATGCAGGTGGAGGGTGGAGAGAGTGAGTTTAGAGAAGCCTCTGTGGCCCCCCTGCAAGCCCCTGGCTTCCCGGGTGCACAGGCGCAGAGAGACCCTTTGGAGAGCAGGTGATAAAATAGTAATAGCTGTCACAGACACAGAGCCAGTAATAGGACTTCTCAAGCTCAACCACTGGCTGCGCCAGGTGCTGACCGCAGCCTTATCAACACCCCTTGGATGTTCTTAACCTTTCCATGGGGTGTGAATCCCTTTGACAGACCACTGAAAACTAGATCCTCTCCGCCCTCCCACCCCCAGAAGGCGCATACGTGCGACATTCATAGAGTGGTTTTCAGGGTCTCACCGAACACCTGGAGCCTGTCCATGAACCCATACCTCCCATCTATGAACCCAGGACCCAGGTTAAATGCCCCAACAGAAGCCTCGAGGAAGTCAATATTATCCCTCCCTTTACAGATGGTCCCCAGCCCTGGTTATCCCATGCCCTGGGTCATCCTGCAGAGCCAGGATGCAAATCCAGATCTCACCACAGAACCAGGAGTTAAGCCACAGGGGAGCGAGGGTCTGCAGTGGAAAAGGCAGAGTCCCTCTGCCTGCGCGCTGGGAATTGCCATGGTCCAGATTTGAATCCGGCGTTCACCATGTAGGGATGTTACATAAGCTATTAGTGCCTTAGTTTATTTTGGTGAGGAGAGATGGTTGTTGGTTGATTTTTTAACAGCTTTATTGTGATATAATGGACACATAACATTGTGTAAATTTAAAATGTACAGTGTGTTGATTGAATACATTTATGTGTTGCAAAATGATCGCCATCACGCATTCCTCATTCCTCCATGCCACCTCTATCCCGACGACGCGTAGTTACCATTTCTTTTGTGTGTGACAGCATTTAAGATCTACTTTCTTAGCAATATTCAAGCATTAATTAATATTCAAGCTGTAATCATCATGCTGTGTACCTTAGGTTTTTCATCTAAAAGGGGGACAAATAACGGCACTTATTCTCGGGGCTGTTGTGAGCATTGAGCAAGCATGTGCAGAGAAAGACTTAGGCGATCCTAGAGACAGAAACAAACAAAACCCCCGGGGCCCAGCTCATGGAGCAGGCGGAGAAAATACAGACAGAGATGTGGGCAGCTTTTTCTTCTTAGCTTAAAGAGATCCATGAAGACAACCCTCCCATCCCAAATCAAATCTGCGCCCCAGCTTTAGCCCCAGGAATCCTAAATTGGGGTGGGGGGGTGTAAAAACAGACACGCCTGCCATGTCTCCTACTCCCCGAGCCCAAGGTATTTTTACTGGCTAATTGCTTAAGTGAAGCCGCCTCGGCGGAGAGTGCGCCGTAACCCGAGCAGGGAACCAGATCCAGCTCGGATTGTGCCCGGCCGGCCGGCCCAGCGGGAGGGGGCGGGGGTGAAGGCAGCAGCCGACCACCCACCGAGAGGGCAGCCGCCCTGTCCCCCACTATCCCTGCTCTGCATTAGCGCGGGGCCTGAGCGTCCCTTGTCCCTGCTCCTTCCAACCCCTTGCCGGCGATGTCCCAAGGCGGCACAAGGTAGGGCAGGCGGGGCCCCAGACCTGAGGTGGGCGCTGGGCAGTTAGGGAAGCCGCCTGGCCTGGCAGAGTCAATAGGGAGGCCCGGGGTGGTGGGGTGGTGGGGGGGTATCTGTGGGTGAAAATGTGGCCCTGGGGACAAGGGACTGTGGGGAGAAGTCAGGGTCAGGAGACAGGGCAGCCGCCCTTCCCTGGGTTATAGGATGATTTGTGCACAAAGTACGTGGAACGTTTCTCTGCGGGCGCCAGATGTACACACATATGATGCATGCCCACGTGTAGAAAATCGGCCCGGGGAGGCAGACACTGCAGGACGTGGGGGCGCCTGGCTGCCTTTTGATCTCGCGGTTGTGAGTTTGAGCCCCACATTGGGCAGTTTACTTTAAAAAAATGAGAGAGAGAGGGGCGCCTGGGTGACTCAGATGGTTAAGCATCTGCCTTCGGCTCAGGTCATGATCCCAGGGTCCTGGGATCGAGCCCCACATCAGGCTCCTGGCTCAGCGGGGAGCCTGCTTCTCCCTCTTCCTCTGCTTCTCCCACTGCTCATGCTCTCTCTCTATATATATCTTTGTGTCTCAAATGAATAAATAAAATCTTTAAAAAAATAAAATAAAATAAATTAAAAAATGAGAGAGAGAGAGAGAAAGCTGCAAGAAATAGAGAGGCCCGGAGTAGGGTAAGATGAGGTCCATGCCGGCACATTGTGGGCACTACGGCGTCGGGCAGGTGTGCAACACGAGGTCCGTGTGCACAGAACAGCGTGAGGTGTGCACATCTAACTCGTTTCCGTGCTGAGGCTCCCAGGAGGGGAGTGCGGTGCAGTAGCTTCCCTTGGAACTAATGTTGTCAGATTCAGTCAGTAGAACTCGTTATGTGGGTAGAATATGCGAGTCCACTCTGAGGTGTTCCATACACAGACGATTATAAAATGTGGGTAGCATAGCACATCACACACACAGAACAGTCTCAGGGCGGATACGACGTAATGGGTTCCCGACCCGGAACATTATAGGCTCTTTGGACCATGTGATATAGAATTACATAGACTGCTGTAGGTGCGTGTGCTCTCGTGGGTTATGTCCGCGAACATTGTAAAAAGCGTACCCTTTGATGCCTGCGGGCGCAGATCACCCTGGGAGAGGCACTGGGGCACCATGCATCCTGGGTGCAGGATAACACAAGGACACCCAGCCGCCAGTGTTCATGCAGAGCGCGAATAGCTGAGCGGACAGATGGCAGGGGCTTCGAGTGTGATCAGACACACGGGATGGTCCTGCAGGGAGCACACCACGAACGCTGTGGGCCTGTGTGCCCTGGCTGGTCACTAGCTCACAAATCCGTAACTCTGGAAGGTGTTTCTCTCTTCGTCTCAGGCCCCAGAGAAGGGAGGTGACTCTCCTACTTTACTTTTCTGGCAACGGAGTGACTTTTAGGCACTCGTCACGCTGGCAAGGGTGGGTGATTCTCGGAGTGGACTGGAGATGTGGGGACACGGTGCTTCTGTGTCCGTCACAGAGAGGCCGTGAGCTCAGGACCCTGTGGAATGAGCCCTGGAAGGGGGCTCTGACTTGTGGAGAGCCCCAGTGCCTGGGCGCGCTGCGGCCATCGGGAAAGCCGATCTGCAGTGCACTCCTCATTTTGGGGGGCTGCCCCTACCTGTACTCACTGCCGCCCAACCAAACTCCAAACCCCAGTGGCCCTGTTCTGCCCTCTTGTCAGCAGCAAGCCAGACTCTGGCCCCTGCCTCCGAGGCTCTTCACGGGTGACCCCAAGGTGTGGAGAGAGTGCCAGTGCCCTTCTGCACAGATGGGGCTTGGAAACCCCACCTCTGGGGACCCCCCCACCGGCCACGTCAGGGGAGCAGCTGAGGGGAGAGTCAGCCACACCCCAACCCTGGCAGATAGTCTTCCCCGGTCAGCGGCACATTAGAGACACTTTCACATGTTGATCAAGGAAAAAAACAAGTCGCGTGCTTGGGCTCTTGCAGCCCTGAGCTCACCCCTCTATTCGGGCACTTTACCCAAAAGCACACATTTTCCATGACGTTCTTCAATGAAATATTTGACAACACTGCAGCCTAGGAATTTACAGCTCTCTTCCCTGTGAGATTTTTGGGAGTTTTCTGGCATTAGCAGTGCCTGAGACTGCTCCCGGGACACTGAGCGTCCTGGGGCTCCCGTTCCGGATGCCTGGGCTGTCTGCGGCTCTCCTTCTTCCCACAGAGGCATCCCAGTATATTTTTACCCTCGCTGCTTGGACAGCTGTGCTCAGAAAGATGGGGCAGAGATGTCCCTTCTCGCACGGGCGTGTATGCGTCTGTGAGGATGTGTTGTGCGTGGGGGAGAGGGGTGTCTCCCAGATTTACCTTTCCAACAAATGCCCAGGAAGGAGAGAGAACTGATGCCCAGAAGGTGCAGCTGGGCCGAAGGGGCTCTGGCCCCGGGCTTACTCAGAGGGTGGGGCTCCCAGTAGAAATAAATCCTGAGGTGGGAGGGGCAGTGCCCAGGGAAGATGCAAATGAATTCTGTGTGAAGTTCCAAAAAGAAACAAACCAAAAGGAAAATATAAATTAAATTTCAAGGGCTAGGTATTTTGTGTTTCTCAGAGTTGAGGGAGAGTAAAACACACACACACACACACACGCACGCGCACACACACACACACACACAGACCATGGGGAAGAGGGCGTTGGAACAGAGTGTCCGCGAACAGGGAATTGGGGGCCAGGCAAGGTGGAGAGATGAAAGGGGGGGCTCAGATTTGTTCCTTAATCAAAAGCAGCAATTCGTTCCCAGAAAGCTGCCTGTGTGTGCAGTCGAAATGTGCCTATTGGTCTCCATTTATAGCTGGTGGTGCTCTGTCTATTCCCATTCAGGGGGCATTGAAAATGATGAAAATAAGTGTTATTTTTAGGGAGAAAACAAAATCTGCCGAGCTGTGGCACAGTTTGGGAAGGAAGGGATGGACAGAGGAAGGGGCTTTACCTGCCTGAGGGTTCGGGCCAATAGGCCAGGGTTTGCTGAGAAAATGGAGGTGACACCCTCTTCCCACGCATTCCCCGTGGTCTGGCTGCGCCCTCTTGTCCCAGCCGGGTTGTAACTCGGCTGCCGGAGGGACCCTGGAAAGATCTGCGTGTGGGCGCATGAGGACTTGCATATCTCTGCTGGGCCTGTTTCCTGCACGTTTGATTGGAGGGGCAGCTCTAGTGTGTGCATGGCATGGGGAAGGTGGCACAGCTCCTGGGAAGTCAGAGCCGGGTGCGGTGCTGGGCAGTATGGCACAGATGCCCGGGAGATGTGGACCCCCTCCCCTCCTCAGAGAAGGACCCAGGGATATTTGGTCATTAGAACCCAGAGACACCTAGAGTCAGAGACACAGAGAGCAAGACCTCAAGAAGCACATTCAGATTGTGGGAGAATCAGTTCACACCCCGGGAAGAGAGGGACAGGAACAGAAGAGAGCAAAGGCGGAGCTAGAGTAACAGAACTCACGGATGGATGGATTCTGCTTGGGAAGGAGAGCATCTACACACTAGCGGCCTTCAAGGGGGTCAGGCAGGCAGGGAGCTCTGGACTGGAGTGAGGAATGTGTGTGAGGAGAGAGGGAGCATGGCGGG
>NC_058418.1:56672679-56768665 GCF_002201575.2 Neomonachus schauinslandi | reverse complement strand
GAGGGAGACAGTGAGAGAGGGGGAGGGAGAGAAGGGGGAGGGAGAGAGACAGAGACAGGGAGGGACGGAGGGAGAGAGAGGGAGAGAGGGGTCTGGAGGTACATTCTCAGCTAGGCACACACAGGACACATTTCTCTCTGGGGCTCCTGGCACTTAGTCAGTGGCCACTCTGACAAGGACGTCTCCCTGCAGACAGTATTCCTGGGAGTAGTTCACGGGCCTCATTCCCTTTAGCCCTGGAGTGGGGCTTTCCCAGGAGAGCGGGGAAGGGTGTTTGGGGGGCCCTTCTGGTGTCCCTGGGCCTTAGGAGGAGGCCATGGGCAGAACAAAACAAAGAGAGCCTCCGCAAATTATTTAACCTCTGGGTGCCTCAGTTTCTTCGTTTTGAAATGGGGATAAGTTCAGTACCCATCCACAGAGCTGGCCTGAGGACCAGATGAGAAATGCTAGAAGTGCCCCAAGCAAGGTCTGGGAGGGATGGTGAGGTGAGGGGGGCCCCTGAATGTGAACCAAGGCAGAGAGAGCTTTTGGGAGTGCAAGTCCTGCCTGCTTGAGACTTGGCTCCATTGCCTGGTGACTGGGGCTGGTGGCCTTACCTCTCTGTGTCTTGGTGTTCTCATCTGCAGAACGAGAACAGTGACAGTGCCTCCTTCTGGGTACTGAGAAGATTGGATACATGAGTAATTGTGAACCGTCGTTGCTATTATTGGGCGTGCTCCCTTATCCATGGTGTTTGGGGATCTAGGGGGTTGAGAGTCCTTGTCCCTTTCTCCTGGAGGTCCCAAAAGCCTATGGAGCCCCAGCCTAGGGACTTGGTTTGACAGGACCAGAGATTTGGTGGAGTGAACACAAATTGGGGAATCAGCCCACGTGACTTTGGACAAGTCCCTTCTTCTGTGGGCTCCGTTTTGCCATCAATGAAATGGGCTACCCTGGGCAGGACGGATGTGAATGTGGCGCAGAGTCATGGCACCAACCTGAGGGAGAAGAGTGTCGGGTTGGAGGGGACCTGCCTCTGGCCCGGAGCTGACTTTCTGAAGCAGAATGATGATGAGGTCTCAGTTGTGCTCCCCCCCTTACACCCACCCCCCCACCCCCGGCCACGCCTGGTCCCTGGGCACCCTCTGCAGTCCCTGCCCTCACGCAGTGGTGGCCGCCTGGAGCAGGTTGCCTGGTGGGCCAAAGACCTGGGTTAGAGTCCTACCTCCCCGCCAGGCCAGCTGTGTGACCTCTGGGCAGCTTCGTAAATTCTCTGGGCCCCCTTTCACACTTGCATGATGGTGAAAATAAAGGTATCTCCCCAGGGGAGACTCCATGAGAAACCAGCACGGTGGTTAGAGAAGCACTGAGCGCCTCCTGGGGACCAGCACCGTGCCAGGTAAGGGGTTGCTGCCGCAGGAAAGCAAGGCACAGCACAGGCAGTGAGAGCTCGATAAATGTGGGGTCAGTTAAGAGACACCTCCTTCCCTCCCCTGAGGGCAATATGGGGCCCCAATTCTGGGCTCCATTGGCCAGTCCGGAAGAAGAGGGGAGACTATCTCTGCCCCCACTTTCCACCACCCATAACAGCAGAATAACAGCTCTGTAACTGCCTCCCCCCAGGCAAGGAGGGGCAAGTCCAAGGCCTCCCGCGGAGGCCCCGCCAACCCCCATCCCACTTCCCGGCACTGCTCGGCACTGCTCGTCTGGTCTGAGCACTCTGCCAGGGTGTCCGTGTGGCTGGGGGTGGGGGCTCCTTTAACCCCTAGACTGCTCCCTCCCAGGGTGCTGAGGCACAAAATCGGGGCAGAGGACTTGGAGCAAGGAAGACATCGGAGCAGCCCTGGCTCAGCTCTTTGGGGGCCAAGGGGTCCCAGCTCCCCAGAAGCGGACCTCCTGGGGATTCCTGGGAGGGGGATCCTGAGCAGCCCAGGCACCAGGTCTCTCCCTGGGGAGATTGTGTAGCTCTTTCTCTCCTCCAGCCGCTGCTCCTCGTGCCTCACGACAGCAGAGTTCCTTCATTTGAAATGTGCTGTGTCCCTTTTTTACTGCTATTCCTTCTGCCTCTCAATGCTCAACTTGTTCCCAAGGGGCAGCTTTTACCCTGTTACAGAATTAAAAAATCCAACAGAGGAAAAAAAAACAAAGTAGCCACTCAAACTTTCTAGTCCTTTTATTCTGAAACATATTTTCTCAATGTTTGAAATACGTCAAGTCTTTGAAGAACTCCGTGGGTCCCACAGGGATCCTAGCCCCTGGCTGGTCCTTGCCTTGGGGCAGGAGGCTTTCATCATGCACCTCAGTCTCTGCCCGCTCACCAATTAATCCTTATCCCGGGTATTTTTTTTTTCTTGGTAATTAACAATTACCTACGAAAATTCTATCCCTGACATGGGAAGATGTATAAGACCTGCTGTGTTTAAAAGCATCAACCTGAAAGTATTTTAAACATTTTGTTATATTCCCAGGGTCAAAGTCGATGCTTTCATCTCCCTCCTCCTCCCACCTGCCTTTTCTCTGTGGAGGTTTGAGAATAGGTTAGGTCCACGTGGCCTGGGGTCACCCCCGCACCCCCCCCCCCGCATTGGGCTAAGACCCATTTAATTCGCCATGAAAAGTAACTCAATTAGGAATCAAATTTGCTCTTTTTAAAGAGACCAGTTATAGGTGTCCTAACCGCCCGCCTCCCGCCCTGCCGGCCACCGCCCCCACGTTTTTCTCTGCGTTTTTGCAAAGTAGCATTTTCCGAAGGACTTCGCTTCAGGGTAACTGCCCTTCACCACCGCCTACATGCCCCTAACCTCTGTCTCTGTCTCTGTCTCTCTGTCTCTCTCCTTTGAAGCTGCCCAGACTCACTCTGGTTTGGTGAGTCTGACTGGAGCATTCTTTACCTCGCCTCCCAGAAAAGAATCGCCGAGGGCTGGCGTTCGGCCGAGGCGGTGCGCCCGACTCGCAGCAAGCACCGTGCACGGATTTCTCTCCAGCGGTCCCAGGCCCCGTGGGGCCCCGGGTGTACGCCCCCGCTCCGAGTCCGGGCTGGCCTGGCTGAGAGGCGGCTCCGCGTCCACCGAGGCCCCGGCAGCGGCGGCGGCGGCAGGGTCCTGGGCAGCCCCGGCTGGTTACTGCTGTTCTTGTTCTGCGAGGAAGCAATTATTTTAACCTTGGTTTGGGCAAATGATGGGTTCTGCTTGCGTGAATGCGGTGTTTATTTTACCTCGACCATCCCGGGGGAGGGGGTGCGCTCCTGGACGCAGGCAAGGGACACTGGAGTGGCAAATTGAAAACTCTCCAGCCGGGTAAGGGTTGGGGTGAATATGGGTAGGGGCAGTGAGGACCTCTTTCTCACATGCTTGGCCCGATTCAGCCTTCCCCTGCCAGCGCGACTGAGGGGAGCAGCTGGGGGTCTCGGGGCACCGGGGAGCCCCAGGGACTCGCACTCGTGGAGCGGCGCCTTCTGGAAACCAATTCGTCTCTCATCTCTGGGCCCGGCACCCCGCTTTGGCCGTGGCGGGACTGCCCAGTCCCGGATCCTGCGACGGCCCGGGCATACGAAGGGAGAGGGGCGGAGGGGAAGGGTCTCAGCGCTGGACTCTGGATGCAACATAGGTCGCCGCTAGAGGGGGACGCCTAGACCGGAACTAAGGTCCGTGCCTCAAATGGGTGTCTCAAATGGGGCTTTTTTTCCCCCTGCAAAAACCGGGAAATGCAGTTAAATTGCAAGATTGCTTGGGACACGTCTATAGGGTGATGGAAAATAGCAGGATACCAAAGATTATGCAGTAACGTAAGGAGAAAAAGCACATCAAAGGTCTACTACGTGGACCATTCTGGCTACCTTGTTTGGAGCCAGAATTACCCGAGAAACTAGCTCTGTGCTCCATCTGCCTCTGCCCGTATGGACCGAACCTAGAGCCGATCACTGGGGAGCCAGGCTGATTGCGGTCTCCAAAACCCTTCCGATTTTTAATTCGGGCAGGAGCAGGGTCAAACTGGTGCAGGCGGCGGGGGCAGTGGAAGAAGGCGAAATAAAGACCCAGGACTCAGACTGACTCTGGTACGCTCTGATTTTGGAGGAGATTCCCGCAGGGGCCCAAGGAACACACGCACATGCTCACGTGCGTGCTCGGGAGGTTGCAAACCCGGGATCCGGGCTGTGTGAGCAGAGACGCCTGAGCACCAGCGAGAACTGCCAGGTGGTCGCCGGAACCACTTAAGTGGACGGCGGAGACCCCACCCCTGTTACTGTTCTTCCTCCACCAGAAGCCCACCCCAGCAAGAGTGGGCCTTCAATCCCAGGACAGAGGTCCCAGGCGGCATGTCCCCTGGCCCCCCAGTTCCTTCCCCCACCTCGCCTGGGGTCTAGCTGAGCGGAGACCGCGCTGCTTCCCACTCACTTAGCTTGCTGCCTGGGTCGCCGGCGACCAGCTCCTACTGCAATTAGGGCCGCGCCGGTGAGGGCGAGGCTGGGGGGGGGGGGGGGGGGGGAGGGGGGAGCAGGTAAAGAGGAACCAATTTGCCCCCAGGCTTTATCAACAAGAGGCTTAACTAGGAATTTAGGTTGACAACTCAGCACCTCTGTGGGGCACTGGCGGCGGCGGCCGGCCCGGTGAAGAGCTGAACTGTGGGGGGCGGCTCGAGAGTCTGGAGGCCTGAGGCGTCGAAGCCGTCCAAAGGCGGCCTGAGCCAGCCCGCACAGCGTGGACTGCGTGGCCCCGCGTGCGCCGCTCGGGCGGGAACCCTGCGGGTGGGCGAGCGCGGGCCGGTGGGCGGGCGCGGGCCGGTGGGCGCTGGGCCGTCTCTCCTGGCGAAGTAGGTGGCCGTGTATATTTTTGTTCAAGTGGTGTTTATGTTAATGAAAAAAGGATGGAATTACAAACAGCCCGCCAATCGCACTGCGGCCCGCGGGGCACTTGCGGTGCTGGAGTCCCAGGCCCAATCAAAGGGCGTGCACGGGCCCCCTTCCCCAGAGCCGAGGACCACCCCCCCAGGGGTGAAATTGTCGTGCCTCCTCCCCTGCCGCCCGCCCGTAATCTGGAACTCTCCGTTTGCAATCACGCCCCCAAAAACCCGCAGTAGCACAATCAGGTTTTTGGGTTAAGGAAAACCCTAATTTGAGTCCCTCGGTGCCTTTTTTAAAGGGCACCCAGATAACTCTTTTGGGACACTGCGGTGGGGATAAATTCAGTCTTCCTTCTGTTTTCAGCACCTGGCTTTCCCCTGCCTCTGCTTTATTTTATAAAAATGATATAACCAGCCCTGACTTTTTCAGTTTGTTTCCTGGCCCAGGATGTCCTTGTGGGGAGAGGGAGTCGTGCTTTGCAGAAGAGCTCCAGGTTCCCCATCCCAAGGGAACTTCCTCCCGCACCCCCCCCCCCCCCAGCCTGTTCCTCTACAGTTTGGGAAAACCTCAGTGCCTCCTTTTCTTTAGCTCAGTGAGAACTGAGAGTAGGAAGAGCAGGACCCAGCAGGAGAGAGCCCCAGCTGGTCAGGTCCAGGCCGATCTGACCTTGAGGGGAGACTGGCTGTGGCTGTGGTCAGGTGGATGTGGCCAGGGCAGCGGGGCTGAGGCGGGCACCATGCCCCACACTTCCTCGTGGAAATGCACCCGGCTCTTCCAAACGCTACCGGGCAGTGTCTCCACAGGTAAAGTGAAACAGTGGAAAATTTCAGGCCTTGCCTAATCCTTTCCTAGAGGACATTGGACGGAGGGGTAGATTTTGGTTTTCCCCACACATTTCCTCGGCTTTTTACCACACTGTGCTTGTGAGCACGCTGCTCCCCGCCCTTTCCATCGGCACAGCTCGGGATTGGCCTTCGGTGCTCACGGTGCTGGCTGCTGCTGGTGGAAGGTGGCGGCCCAGGGAGCACCCTGGCCTGGCGCTTCCATCCTGGCGAGCTGGATCTACCAGTACCGTGTTCCCCGGGTTGAATTTTGCTTTGAAGGCCCAGCTCACCCAGACTGGGTAATCCACCCAGCACCCAAGCAGTAAAGAAGTCCAGGGAACCAAAGAAACAAAACTTTCTGAAGGAAGAGGAAAAATAGGGGTAATTATCTGGCAGAGCTCAGGCTCTGTGAGTGAGCTCTCCCCTCTCCAGGAGAGTTGCTCTTAGGATGGTTCGTTCTACCTCCTAGTTTTAGGTAGAGTGTGCCCACGTGGGGGTGACTGACTGCGGGGGAAGGAACGTCTGTTTAAGGACATTGTGCCCCCTCTCTCCTCTGCCAGCTCAGGGCTCCATGCTGACCCCTGGAAGCTGGGGCTGGGAGGTTGGATCTGTGTGTGTTTCCAGGGACTTGGGTAATGGAGTTGCTCAAGGCGTGGGTTTAACTGGATCAAGGGATCTTGAGATGGGAGGTGCAGAACTGTGGGTGCATTTGCAGGTAGCAGCCCATAGCTCTCACTCATTGCCCAAAATCCCTAACACACTCCCTCCCAGGTAAGAGCCACCAGATCGAACAAGCTGAACCTCATTTACAGTTATTGGTACGCCTGCTCTTTCAAAGAGTTGCCATTTGTCAAACCCGTGCGCTCCCCTGACATTCTCTTGACGGGTTCTGTAGCCTTGATATTGTGCAGCGGAGGGAAAAATCCAAGAGAGACCGGGGTGAGGGCCGTGCTTCTGCAGGCCTCAGTCCACCCCTGTCCTCCAGGCCGAGGGTGGGGGTCACAGGCTCTAGCCGGGCCACATTTTTCTCGCAGAAGGGCTGGGTTACAGGCCCAGAGGCGGCAGACCTGACGCAGCTGCTGTGCGGAGCCCCTCCTACTTGTGGCCCTCCCTGCTCTGCGGCCCTTGCTGCCCCAGCACTCTCTCGCTGTCCCGGGAGTTTTCTGCAGGTGCCCGGGTGGCCTCATCCCCAGCTCCCCTCGCCCATCACCAGCCCCGATGCAAGCGGGAGGTTTATGTTGGGGACACTTCAAACCGGAGTTTAGTCTTTTGAGCTTGGTGGCAAGGCACAGCATCTCGAGCCCAGTGCCCAGCCAGCTGGCCTTGCATTCTGCCCGCGGAGGTGGGGGCGGCTTTTTTTCTGGGGGGAGGCTTTGGAAAGTAGAGGATCAGGCAAAAAGAGGGGGCTAGTCTCCTGCCGCCTGCTCTCAGGGATTAGCAGTCGCCCTGGTTCACTCAAGCAGTCGGCTCCAGGGGCAGCCTGGCCAAGGAGGCTCCTGAGCTTCGGCCCTCCGCAGCGGCCCTGGGAGCCTCCGGAGCTGCTTTCTCTGCCCGCATCACTTTCTCTGGGGCTTTTCTCGGGGCCCAGTGGACGCCAGATGCGGAGCCCTGGACTCGCCTGCGAGCTGGCGGCCCCAGCTACTTATTCCATCCTGCAGTTAAACCCGAGGTCAAATATCTCCTTAACGACGCTATCAGGCCAGTGGCTCATTATGGCGTATATTTAGCCATAAACTATGGGTTGTAGCAAGGAGGAGATGAAAATTACTGTGCTCTGGGAATGAATCCTTTTAGCAGAAACCAGAGCTGTTATTTAGCAGGGAGAACTAAGTACAGGCTCAGGCTTCCAGGCGACCCCAGGCAGGACAAGCCGCGCTTCCAGGCCCTTTCCGGCTTCGCCGGCGCCCCCCCACCCGAGGCCTGGGACCGCGCGGCCTCCGTGCTACTTCCCGAGGCCCAGAAGGCACCACTGGGGAGGAATACTGCTTCTCAGCGAAGAGGGTGCTGAACATCCACCGCGTGCAGTCTCAGCGCCCATGTTCGGAGTCCCTCCAGCCCAGTGGCCTGCTTTGCCACCCAAAAGCCCATGGTAGCTTCATAGGGAGGTGCACAGACATAGTTTCTGGAAGGTGGCGGGTTCAGCACATTTGGCTTCCAGCTTTGTTCTACTTCTGCCATGCAGCCTCAGTAGCCTCATCTGCACAATGGGGGAGAAGTCAGACCCCGTCCTGGGAGACTCAGGAGAATTAAATCAGATAGGAATGTGAAGGCTGTAGCCCAGCTCCTGACCAGGGGAAGAGTTCAGTAAATGGTGGCCAAAGGAAGCCTCACGAGGATGCTGATAGAACATGACTCTCTGAGCTGCTGACCTGAACGATGAAGGAAGGCCCTATGAAGAGGAGGCTGGAGACAGACCCCAGTTGGTGGGGCTCAGACCGTCACCAGCTCTGCCACTGGCTTGGGTCACATTTCCCTTGCTCAGGCCCCAGGGTCGTCATCTTTGAATGCTGACTGCCCCAGGGTGGCCCGCAGGAGCTGAGAAGCAGCAGCAGGGTCCCCAGGGCAGAGCTCCACTAAGAGGAGATGCTCATGCCTGTCTCACTCTCTGCCTCTCCTCCCCAACATCCGGATGTCACCAGGAGCTTCCAGAAAAGCTGGGGATGCTCAGCTTGGTCCTGGCACTGCTGAGGGGATGGAGATTGTTTGGGCCAGAACCACCCCAAATGTAGGCTTTCAGAAAGTGACCACATGACCCACAAGCTACAAATATTTGGGCAAAGGAGAAGAGGGAGGCCCCCGAGGGAAGTAGTGAACTAATCACAGGGCTATTCAGCCCTGTCGGGGCAGGGCAGGTGTGTCCTAAAGGAAAGAGACCGTGGCCGCCACCCCCATTGGCCAAGGCCCGACTTCCCTGGCTTCTGGGCTGGGCAGGACACCAGTCTCCATCCTTCCCCATGGACATCCCCTCTTCACACCACACACACACACACACACACACACACACACACACACATCAGATCCCTGTCACTGCCTTCTTAGGGGGGCCTCCCCACCACCCTGGGGTGCTGTCCTCTCAGCTAGCCCACGTCCCCTTATTCCGCACTGTCCAGAGACAGCAGGGAGTCCTGGGGTCCCTCTGAACTGAGGTCCTGGAAGGGGGAAGGGTGCCCACAGCCTTTCTTTATCTCCGTGCACCAGGGCGTCTCGGGAGGTGTCTGCAGCTGTGAGGGAAGCTCTGGATGGCTGGCTGATGCTGGGCTGGTGCTAATAGGCCATGTCCCACACCCAGGCCTCCATTTCTTCTTCCAGGAAATGGGCGTTCTGCGTTAGCATGCCAGAGGCCATGGCTTCTACCTCTGACTTTCAATTGTGTGACCCTGCTTGGTTTGACTGGCTTGTGTCTCTCTGGGGCATTGCCAGCCCCGTCACCTTCAAGAAGCACATGCCAGGTGCTTCATGGGCATTTAATCCCCATGTGGCTCTGGGTGATGGCTCAGGGCTGGGGTGCGGGCACAGGGAGACATTCAACAGATTTAATCAGAGGGAGTTCCTCTGAAGTGGTATTGCAAGATGTGATTTTTGTTGGTTGATTAATATAAATGTACATGTGGTTTATTGTTAGAAGCCAGCATGCATCGAGGGTGTGAGGTTCTTTGGCTTGCAGGAACTCCACCAGGTGGAAGGGGGAAAGGGCGCCAGCAGCCAGGGCATCAGCATGCCACTGGATGAGTCCGCTTGTCCAAAGCACCGGCTTGGACACACCGTGGACGGACTCAGAAGCAGGGACTCCCCACCCAGGGCTGGCTTCCTTGCCACTGTTCAGGTTGTTCCGTTGCTGGGAGGGTCTCCCATCTGAGATGACAAATGCATTTAGCCTGACACGCTCTTGGAAGCACACTGCCTGTTACTCACAGTGCGAGAATCCGCTGCCCGAAACATTTATTTCATTAGAAGCGTGTTTACTGTCCGGCGAGCCGGCCGTTCCAGCGAGGAGCCCCAAAAACAAAGCTCCAACTGTGTCCTTCGGGGCCTCAAAGTCGTGGTTCTTGCACAGACTAAGTTCTCTCTGTTAAAAAATGTTTTTTTTCCCGTGCTTTCTTCTTCTTTGAAAATGAGATTGAATGCCTTTCTTGTGTCAGGCTTGCTCAAGCAGTGGAGGAAATGGCAGAAGATCCAGAAGGATCAGGCAACTAATACAGCTTTTCCCGTTTGGGATCACATCTGGGTCTGTGGTGTCAGCTTCACCCGGGCGCCTACGGCCGACCCTGGGCGAGCCCAGTGCCAAGGGAGCCCTGCTTGCGGTTTGGGAGGCAGGACAGCAGTGCTGTGGACCCCCTCCTCTGTGGCCGACTCCACGTGCAGTGTTCTGTTACCTGGTGAATCCCCAAAGCAGCGCACGAGCGAGACTTTGAGAGTCTGATTCCCATGCTGATGAGGTCATGGAGGCCCAGGGGAAGTCGTGACTGTTCTACAGTCACACGTTTCTCAGTGGTTGAGCCAGGGGCCGACACGAGATCCGACTCCAGGGTCTCAGGCCTTAGAGGACCTGCCTGAGCTCTCATCGCCGCCCCAGACCTTGAACCGAGACGGGGCACGGGATTCTGCCCATGCTTCTGGGCGGGGTGGGGGGCTGTAGGTGATAGCGCAGGAGTTTGGGGCCCGGTGTGGGTAGGTGTCAAAATACATTGCCTAATTTCCATATCAAGTTCATAGTTCTCTGAGAACAGCTGACTTCAGACCACCCTGGAATCACTCTTAATGTTCTAAAAATTGCTTTCTAAAAAAACGTGTGTGTGCATCGGGGGCTTATTCTTACTTGTGTGCCAGTGTCTGTGAGACATCTGGAGCATCTGTTCTTGATAAGGGCACTTTTCCAAACAGGATTTGGGAAGAGGTGACCCAGATTCAAAGACAACTTTGGGATGCAGAATGCTTCATTTGACCCACAACTGCATCGCCAGCAAACCCAGCTCCGTCCTTGCCTTTTAAAGATACTCAGTGAGAGATGTAGAGATGGGCTTTCCCTCACAGGAAGCCGGGGGCATGGGGCCTGCAGAAGGGGCAGAGATGGCAGGAGAGCAGGCGTGAGCTGAGAAGCTGGGGTAGCCGGGCACTGGGGGGGGGGGGGTCGTGTTGTCCTGACTTTCCTGTGGTCCGTTTCTTTCGAGAGTGAAAATACTTCAAAAGATTAAAATAACATTTCTGGAGCTCATAGGGACCAAGACGGCAGGGTGGGGACCGGGACAGGGAGCTGTGCAGAGTTCACTGGTCATAAGGAGGCATTAAACACATGCACACGCAGACACACGCTCACACACATAGACACGTACACGCAAAACACACGCAGAAGAATAGAAAGGACTTCTCGGCATTCAAAGCTAGAAGGAAGCTCGATGTGGTTTTGCTCCCTCTGTCTTCCTGTGGTAACAAACGTAAAGCCCAGGAGGGGTAAGGGCTTATCCAGTGTGGTACAGTGATGTTAGTGGTAACGTCAGGACTAGATCACATGAAGACGTAGACTTTTGTTTTTAACTGTGTCATGTAGCAGAAGAAAAGAATTCAGTGTTCGCTGTTCTGTAAAATCACCCAAGCGAGCCGCCAGCCAAGTCTTACACAAAACGTGTGGACAAAAAGGAGAGCGAGGCAGGGAGACACCTGGATGTACTAAATACCGAGAAGCTTTGTGCGCTGTGGCCGGAGTGTCTAGGAGGCGGGCTGGAGTCCTGTCTTCTCAGGCCGTCTTGGGACTGTGGCAATATCTGTAAATACCTGGATGCTGCACACTCACACCCTCTTTTCAGACCTCCCAGCCGTGGCAGGGGACACGATGATGCCCTCCCTCCAAGTATATTCCATAGGATAGGACTTTATACAGGGGATCAGGGGCGTCCCAAATGGTCAGACAGACGGAGGGGTGTGTTCTAGCTGGGCCTCCAGAACGGACTCTCGCACGATGCAGAATTGACCTGCCCAGACACCTCCATGTTTCCCTCGGGCAGGAGGCAGGAGGTGGCCCCGGATCTGCCGAGGTCAGCACCACAGCTGTGCCTGCCAGCCAGGATCGGGAAGTCACCACCCACTTGCCTCTGGGCTCGCCACGGCACGTGACTGGATGCTGGCCCGCTGCTGCACAGACCCCCGAGTCTCCGTGCCCATGCACCTGCGGAGCGGGCCAGGCGCTGGGACCTGCTCCAGGCTGCCTCCCTTCTGCCTCCGGGTCTTGGCCAGCTGCACCTCGCTGGCAGGATCCCATTCCCCCTGCACGCTGGCTGCTGGGAGTCTGGGAAATGTAGTTCTTTACTTTTTAGACCTGGAGACACAGGGGAAGAGGGGAGTGGATACTGGGAGCCCATCCGATGCAACACCATGCAACACAGGAAGGGCCCTCTTCATGGTGCTAGTGAGCGCGTGTCCAGCTGCCTGTGATTTGCGGTCTCACTACAGCTCATCCGTCCCGGTCCCCAGCATCTAGACAGCCCCAAGGACGTGCTTGGAAGGACACATTCATTCCACATTCACTACCTCCCCACCTCTTCATTCAACGAATACTTGCTAAGCACCAGGCATTGCCCTTGTGGCCCTGAGGAGCGTGCATCCTGGTGGGGAGGGGCAGATGGTTAGCAGCAAGGAAGGGCAAATCAGCAGGAAAGCTCATCCACTAGAGTGAAGTGCCCTGAAGAAAGTAAACCCAGCAGTGAGATCACTGGTGGAGGAGGCTGGAGTGTGTGTGACAAGGCCTTCAGATGAGCCCAGCCCAGCCCCCGTGTGTGGGACCACATGAGAGTCCCCGCATCAGAGTCGTCCAGTCCAGCCCCTCTTCAATTCCTGACCCGCAGAAGCCGTGAGAAATAATAAAGTCACTGCACGTGGCCATGATTTATTACGTAGGAATAGATGATGAGAAAATGTCTGATTTACGTTTTAAAAGTACACTCTTGGGCGCCTGGGTGGCTCAGTTGGTTAAGCGACTGCCTTCGGCTCAGGTCATGATCCTGGAGTCCCGGGATCAAGTCCCACATCGGGCTCCCTGCTCAGCAGGGAGTCTGCTTCTCCCTCTGACCCTCCCCCCTCTCATGTGCTTGCTCTCTCTCATTCTCTCTCTCTCAAATAAATAAATAAAATCTTAAAAAAAAAAAAAAAAAAAAAAGTACACTCTTTATCGAAATATAACATATAAGCATATATAAGAAATATAACATATAAGGCCACAAGTTAGGTTGATGAGTTTTCTCAAAGGCGACAGTCTCTATAAGCAGCAGATGAAGGTCTGTCATCCCCGTCCCCCAGAAGCTCCAGGTGCCCCCTTCCGTCTGTGCCCCTGCTGTGACTGGATGTCTGTGTCCCCCAGCATTTGTGTGTGAAATCCTAACCCCCTGTGATGGTATCAGAGCTGGGCCTACAAGGGGTGACGAGGGTGTGAGCATGGAGCCTCAGGATGGGATTAGTGCCCTTGTAAGAGGCCCCAGAGAGCCACCACCGGAGCACATGGCCAGAAGGCACCATCGTTGATCCAGGACGTGGGTCCTCACCAGACACTGAGCAGCAGGAGGGTCAGCCCAGATTCCAGGGGAGGGCTCCGTCTGGATGGGAAGGCATGTCGTTGGGGACAGTCTTTGGAGCCTAGCGGTAGGGATCACTCTAGTTGCCCTGGAGAGTGGATTGTGTGCTCAGAGTCCACCAGAACTCAAGAATCCCCTGAGGGCCCTTCCCACCTTTACCTCGACCTCTGCACTGAAGGTGTGCCCGCTCAGGGCCCCTGGGAGTGAGCCCTGAGCAGGTGAGTCAGCACCTTCCCTGGCCTGCATCCTGACTGACAGCGGCAGAGGGTCCACAATGAGGCTCAAACACACACGCACGTGGCCATGAACTGAGTCTCACGTGTGTCCAGTGAGGAGCCATGGGGATGTTCATCCACGTGGGGTCTGGGGAGCCTGGAACTGGGGGCAGCTTTGGCACTCCTCTCGGGATAGACAGTGCAGTGTTTGCCTGCGGTGGGGTGCTGCATGGCTGTGAAATCTGTCGCAGCAACTAGATCAGGTGCTGAACACAGGGCACGCAGAACCAGGGTGGAGGCGGCGCCCCCACCAGGAGTGAGGATCTGAATCCCCACTCTCCCGCCGACCGTGACCTTGGGCAAGCTACTCATCCTCCCTGGGTGTTTGCATCCTCAAAATCACGCAGACAGGAGGGTGGACTCTGCACGCATTCCTGCTACTCACCTTCCCCATGCGTCGTCCCCGGAAGCAGGTCAGGGAGAGAGGGGTGCGGCGGGGTGCAGAGCGCCACCTGAGTGTGGGGGGCCCCTGCTTAGTGGCAACTAGCCAGACCAGCAGAAGGAGCACAACGAAGGTGTCCATGTGTCCGGGGGCAGAACACGTTCATGCCTGTCTTCCTGGGTTTTTTATCCAACTTGGACAAGGATGGGCAAAGAAAGTTCTTAAAAAGGTAGGACGATACAGAGAGGACCAAAAGAGGCAGCCACAAGCCGAGGGACGCCAAGGATGGCTGCCAGCACCAGATGCTAGAGGGAACCTGGAGCGATTCTCCCCCGAGCCTCCACAGGAGCCCACCCTGTGCACACCCCGCTTCAGACTTCCAGCCACCCGAGCTGAGAGGCAGTCTGTTGTTTTCAGCCACGCAGCTGGTGGTGCTTTGTTATGGCAGCCCCGGGAAGGTACTACGGACTTGGGTATCTAATTTTTCATATTTGCGTTTGTTAAATAAAAGATGTGCATTATACATCAGTAGGGCAATGAATAAAATTGATGGAGTTGTGTCAGTAGAGAAAAGAGAGCTAGAACACTATCTATACATTTACATGCTCATAAAGATAAAACTCCAAGCCCACAGAGCGTTCCTCTTGTTTTAATTATTTCATTCTTTAAACAACAAACAATGTGGCTAAAACAGACAGAACCATTTTTTCACGAAACAAACAGAAAGGGCTCAGTGATTTCAGTGGGTAAACCATCCCGCCGGCGTGGAAACAGGCTGGGGCTCCAGGCAGAGCGCTGTGTGTGGGGGCAGCGACGGTGCAGTTTGGGGTTTCGCCCGCTCCCAGGAGGGGAGTGGGAACCCTTTCCGAGAAACACTCACGGGGCCGCTGGCTCGGGTGCGGAGTTTGCAGGGCTACTCTGCCTGTCCCAGCCCCCGCCCTCCAGGATGGGATTCCACCCCTGGCGACCCCATCTGTCCCTGAGTCTCGTCGCTTACCAGCGGGGGCCTCCTGCTGCTGACCCACCTGCGTGACGCAGGTAGCCGCATCCCAGAGGGCTCCCCAGCGCTGCTGGGGTCCTCAGACACTCAGTATTTGCCGAGCGCCAGGGCCCATTCATGCCGTCCGCTCAGCAGTCCCCCACTCTACAGCTGGGGGACCGGGGCACGGACAGGCTGAGTCACTGTCCCCAGTGGCACACGCAGGACCAGGGTTCCAGAGCGCCCACGGTGCCCAGAAGCCTGAGGAGTGGGGAGGTGGGGCGGAGAGGGACTTGGAGCAGCCCCAGGGGAGTGAGCCTTGGCCCTGCCTGCACCTGTTCTCAGGCCCAGCTCCTCTCTGGCCAAATCAGCACAATGTGACCTGCACATAGGGGCTGCACCAGCCTTCACCCGCACATAGCGTTGTTTTATTATCTTCACCGACTGTTCGTGATCTAGGTGTGTGCTTTGTTTTCCATCTGACACGCCCTCTGGGACAGCCGTGTCCTGAGGGCAGGGAGTGTTCTGTCTCACCGCCCCCCCCCCACTCCTGGCACCCACACAGAGTCCTGCTTGGATGTCCTGCGTCCTCAGGAAGGAACACCCCTCGCCCTGGGTCCTGATGGAGGCACAGGAGCAAGTTGGGTCCTGACCTCGGGAGTCCGGAGATAACAGGTGCAGAGTGGCCCCCACAGCTGCTCATGTTTGTATGGCACCCCTCCATCCTAGCCGCGTTTCATGTGGCTCTCACCCTCGGTGACAATATGATAGTCACGCCGCTTTAAAATGAGGAAGTTGGGCGTGGAGAGGCAGGTCACACAGTAAGAGGTGAATTGAATACTGAGCCCCCAGTCTGGCCTGGAGGGTGGGAAGGTGTTAAGAGAATGCCTCAGAAGGCTTGCTGCTGTTGTCAGGGCTCCAGAACGGGGCTCCCAGGACACTGACGGTGTGTCTTCTGACGGTGTGTCTTGAGTTTTGGACAGGGGCTCCAGAAACCAGGCGAGAAGTGCCAGGTCACCCCACAAGGTAAGGCCACCCAAGTAGGACACCCCACAAGCAGGACTTATTGAGCCACGCAGAGGGACTTTGCATATGGGGCCAGACCGGTCTGGAAACGGCAGACACACCAAGGGCTCATCCAGGAGCAGAGAATTAGGTATTTGACAGAGCTTAACGGGGTTAGGAGGAAAAAGGGAAGAACATTTCTGCTTGCTCTCTGCTGAGTCCTGTTTGGCTCAGGAAGTGGGACTTGCAATAAAAACGAATGATGATACAGGAACTCACCCATTCCTGAAGTGGTTTTTCTCTGGAACTGTGAAAATCTCAGTGGGAACACAGGCAAGGATGCCGACATATATGGAATCCAGAGCCTGCCAGGCATTCACCTCCTCTGATTCCCCCAGCATCAGGCAGAGTGACCCCACTTTGTATTTGGGGAAACAGAAGCTCAGAAGAGTTAAGGAGCTTGCCTAAGGTCACTCAGCTCAGACACAAAGGAGTTGGGCTGTGAACCCAGGCCTCTTGACGCAGGGGCAGATGGGGTGTGCCATTCTCTCCCACCAGATCTTGCCCAGGGCCAAGGCCCACAGCCGCGTGGGGGCGCCACCTGGGGAGCAGGTCCACCAGCCCCCAATAACCTTCGCCGCCTAGCAAGCCCTGCCAAACTGCCGGTTTGCGAACGAAACAAACACCTGTCATCTCAAGTCACTGCTTTTCCTGGTGGTTTGTTACCCAGGGAGGGACCACCACGGGTGCGGAGGCACACAGCCTCTCCATGGCCCCTCACTGACTCCTGCGCTCCTCTCTGCCACGTGTTCTCACAGGTGGTGAGAGGAGAGGTGGAGACCGAGGACAGAGGTTCTGGAAGGTTGAGACCCACAACAATACCTTAATGTCAAAAGAGAAAGAGCATTTAGCTTCTCAGGAAACACGGAAGGAGGAACAGAAAGGCTGACTCCTTGGGGCGGAGGGTACTCCGCACGCCTGCTGCTTAGTGGCCTTTTCCCCTCTCTGTATCTGATGGACCGCGCGTTAAGACACAGGTTGTAAAAATTAGTTCCATATCATGGTGAATTTGCTTTGCGATCATTCCATCTAGGTTAAGGTATCAGATTTATTTTTACATTAAGGCATCACTTCTAACATGAATATACGTGTATATGGAAGGTAAGGGTTGATATATAGTCCATCAGAGCTGTGTTTTGGTTGGGCTTTGGCAAACGTTTTTTTTAAATTAGGCATTGTAATCAGGTAGTTATGAAAACAACTGCTGTCTTCTCTTTGCCCGTGGCCAGTGGCAGGTGCTCCTGGGGCTGAGGTCCTTGGGAAGACATACACCGCCAAGCGGTTTCCGTCATCTTTTGATGGCAGCCAACTGCCTATCTCGGGACTTCGCCTCATTCCTGTGCTGTGAATCTTCATCCTCTCGATAGCTCTAATGGCCAGTGTGGACAGCCTAGCTCTGGACAGAAGGGGTGCGTCAGGCCCCAAGCACACACTCTGAAATAACCAGCACTTTCTGTCGGGCTGTCACAGTGTGGTGGGCACGGTGCTGAGAGCTTTCCATGTCAGGAGGTGCTCATTTCCCAGATCCCCTTGCAGCTAGAGCATGGACACGTGACCTGATTTTCGTCAATAGATCCTAAATGGAAGCCTTCTGAAGGGCTTCTGGGAAGAGAGAGATAGTGTGTGTGTGTGTGCACACGTGCATGTGCACGCATGCTCGTCCACACATTTGCTTGTCCTGGCTGGCATGCTTGTATCTGATGTGATGGTCGGAACTGCTGCAATGATTTTGTGAGCTTGAGGAGAGAGCTCCTGGCTGAGCAGAATGGTGAAGGGAACAAGTCCCTCATGATATTATCGTAAACCATGGAGCCACCCTGCCTGTAGGTTTCTTGCTGTGCAAAAGGACAGAATTTGTGCGTCATGTCAGTTTTCTCCTCTGTACAATGGGGCCAGCTCTGAAGGCTCATGGGGATTAGATGGCTGAGGTAAGGGAAGGGTCTGGCGCATGGCAAGCGGTCACTGCTTTTCCCCAGCGTCATCAGCCATCTTGTGACATGAAGACTGGTGTGCAAAGGGGAGTGGAGCGGAGGAGTCAAGGACTGACCGCTCCCACGCCATCCTGGAACCGCCTCGTGGGGACTTCTCCGAGTGTGCGAGCCTGAGACACTGAGGCTGTCTGTCCAAGCCACTTTGCTTGGGTCTCTACTATAGCAGCTCTGCACGCATCCATGTCTGACCTTTCCCGTTTCCTTGAGAAGCAGCAGTCCACCACAGGGGGATTAGGATGTTATGGTAGGAATGCAGAGAGAAAGCTTCTGACTTCCAAGACAGGCTCTCTGAGTCTGTGGCCTCCCGACGGTCCAGAGGCTTTAAGGACACAAGAGTGTTTTCTACATTCTACCACCCCGCCTTTTCACATCATGAGGCAAGACCCCCGGGCAGGCCAGAGAGCCCTGGGCACAGGGACTCCCTGCCCACACCCAGGACCTGGGCGCAGAGAAGGGAAGCTCGAGAGCGAAGGGAGGTTGCCGGGGGTGTGGCCTTCCATGGGGGCGGGTGGCTGCATTCAGAGACACAGGACCTGAGCACGTGGGGCCACTCGCCCCATGCTTTTACACAGAGCTACACTCAACTCAGCAGAGAGGAGATGAAGACCTCCCAGGTGCCCGGTGGGCTCCTTGCGGTCAGTGTGTATTCTGTACTGTTTGCTGGGTGTTTCGGCTTCTCCCCAGGCCCCCTCCCCTGGAGGGCATAATACATGTCACTTCCACTCACACCTCATTGGCCAGCACTTGATCATGTGACCACAGCTGGCTGCCGGGGAGCCCGGAAGTGTATTCTTTATTGGAGGTGGCCACTCGCCCTGGGGAACACTAGACCCACAGAAGGAGGGCAATGGGCACCGTTGACAATGACCTTCTCTGCAAAGAGGGGACTGGCATTCTGAGAGTAGGTTCAGCTTTTCCCGACTCTTTAGCTGCCTGGGAATTGCTGGAGGAAACCTGATGAGTCTTTGCCTAGAGAAGCCCTGGCTTTTCCTGTTTTCCTGGGTCCTTGCACACAGCAGGTGTGGGCCATCACTGACCACAGTTTTGCTCTTTTGTGCACCAGCTGACACCCCCAGTATGGCAAGGGTCTGGCTCTGTCTGTGGAGACACTGACCCACTCTCAACCCTCCATGGGGAGGGGCCGCCCTGACTGCACACGTAGATGCCAGGCACTCCCAGGAGCCCCCCTGCAGTACTGCTTGCTGAGAAGCTGCCGGAGTGGTCTGGCCCACAGCCCTCTGCAGGAGAGGATGCAAACAGTCCCCCAGGGTAGCTGGCCCAGGGCCTCTGGGGGCCTGCAGGCTGCTCTGGGATGCTCTGTGGCCCAGCAGGGCTCGGTGAGGTTATGTTTCTGGGAAGTCAGGACCACGTGTGCTCCATGGCAGTGTCTCCCTTAGGCGTCATTTGTTTCAGAGCCTTCCACGAGACCCCAACACCAAACACTTCCCCATCTTGCTCTCTTTGAGGCTCAGTGGCCATGGGAAATGAAATTGCCCTTTGTGGGGCTCGGGGTGTTCCTTTGTCTCCCCACTCCAGATCACCCTTCAATTCACTTAGCAAATGATGAATAAGTGCTGTGTATCGAGTCCCTCCGAGGGGCCAGGCTGGGTGCCACAGATGGCCCGGCATCATCCCTGTGGCCAGACAGACAGACGGACAGCGCTGTGAACTGTGAGGCTGTGATGTTGAAGACAACGGGGAGGGGCCCACAAGGACCTGCGGTTGGGTCCGGCCTCAGGAGGACTCTTGGGGAAATGCCGATAAGAAATTCAGCGTGCCCCACTTCTCGGTAGATTTCCAAGGGAATGAGAGCAGGGTTTGGACAGATATTTGCACAGTCCACGTTCATAATGACATGATTCACAATAGCCAAGAAGTGGAAGCAACCCAGGTGTCCATTGACAGATAAATGGATAAACAAAATGTGGAATAAACACACAGCGGGTTATTATTCAGCCTTAAAAGGAGGAAACTCTGTCACCTGCTACGACCTGGATGAACCTGGAGGACATCATGCTCCATGAAAGAAGCCAGTCACAAAAGGACAAACGCTGTATGATTCTACCTGTATGAGGCCCCTGGAGCAGTCGCATTTATCAAAACAGAAGCTTTACATGCATGCATCCTTGATGCAGCAGAATCTTATTTGGAGGTTTTCAGAAACAACGGAAGGGGTATGGTTGGCTTAAATGAGGGGACCCAAGGAGTCCCTTAGCACTGTGCTCAGCGCCCATGAGCACTGACGGGACAGCAGTGCTAGTCATCCTCCTCTTACGACAGGAATGAGAGGGTCCACTCCTGCCCCCCCCCGGCAGTCAGGGGTCTCCAGAGAAGCCGAGTGCATAGGAGGTTATATGTGCAGATATGATACAGACATGACACATGTCAGAGCGAGCTGTGTAGGAGATATACATACATACGTATCTATATAATAATATCCACGTATTACAGATACAATATCCACAAAGAGACTTCAAGGGATAGGCTTACACCATTCCTGGGGCTGGCAAGCCTGAAATCTGTACCGCCAGCAGGAAACTCAGGCAGGAGCTGAGGCTGCAGTCTTGGGGCAGAATTTCTTCTTCTCTGGGAAACCTGTTTTGCTTTGTCAGGCCTTCACCTGATTAGACGAGGCCCACCCGGGTTATTGAGGCTCATCTCCTTAACCTAAAGCGAATGGACTCTGGATGCTGACCACATCCATCAGATGCCTTCAGAGCAACACTTAGATGAGTGTTTGATTGAATAACTGGGGACTACAGGCTGGCTGAGTCCACACACAAACCTGACAAAGCTGCTAACTCTCCACCAGGCTGTGTCACTGCCCTGCAGGCCTGGGATCTGGGGACTGGGCAGGGCTGTGAGCCATGCTGCCGGTGTCTTCTGTTGGGTCCATGTGCTCAGCCCAGCCCCTGAGAGTGATCTTAAGAAACTTGCTGATGAGATTTTGGCCTATCATTCTCCTTGTCTGAGTTTGTCAGCTTGCAGGAAAAAACCAGAGCTGTGCCCATTTGCTATCCTTTCTGCCACGAGGCAAATGGACATGTGGACCGCCTCCTCAGTAGAGCAGGGCCCTTCTCCGGGGCTGATAGCAGGGCCTCATACACGTGCGGAAGGGAAGGTAACCATAGCAATGTTCACTGAGCACTTACTATGCACCAGGAGCCTTTAACCACACTGTAGGCGTTAATTCCTTTAATCGTGCTGCTAGATGCAATTATTGCACCCATTGACAGATGAAGACACTGAGGCCCCCAAAGGCTCAGTAGTTTGCTCAGGGTCATGTGGCTAGCACATGGAGGAGTCAGGATCCGAACCCACTCCCCTGGTTCCAGAACCCATTCTCCAGAGCCTGCAGCACATGCCATCCTAGGAGGTCACTCTTGGGGGCAGGACACACACCTGAGAGTTAGCCCTGACCCGCATTTTCTTTCGACAAATTCGAACTTCATTCCACTCTTGAAAAAGTGCGTATCTCCTTATCCCAAACAGGGCATAATCCCCCTCTGTCTTCTCTGGAATGTTTTGAGAATTTGTGTCTATCAGACACTTCAGAGAAACATGAAAAGAATTTTTTAAATGTCAGGTTTTTTTGTTTGTTGTTGTTGTTGTTAGTCAGTTATAGATTTGCCTTTGGGGTAAATCTGAGACAACCTAAAATCCCAAACTTTCCTCCCAGTGGAGTGAACAAAAAGCATATCTGTGCTAGGTTCTCAGTGATCCTGCCAGTGCTTTGGAGTTCTCGTTCAAATGCCAGCAGGAGAGCACGGGGGCCTCGGGAGGGACGCACTCGTAGGTTTCCCAGGCACCGGCACACGGCAGGGGGGCCAGCCAAGAGTTCACGGGCGGCATTGCGGTCCGAGCCATTCCGACAGGTCCTTCTGAGGGCTCTTGAGGGTAACTAGACGCTCCGCAAACTGGAAGAAGTTAGCTCCACCCACAGACCATCCTGCAGACCCGTATTTAGTAATACTTCCCAAATGTGTGAAGCACTTAGTTTTAGAAAAACAGGAAGAAGGGAATCGGCTGAAACTGTAGATTTGAATGTTGTCTTGGCCATCACGCCTTCCTGGGCAGCCTTGCTCTCTCTGGCCACCCTGGCCTCCTAGTGTCCCTGGCCCCCTCCGGGCTGGCATGTCCCGGGGAGAGTGGCGTCCCTGTGCCCAGCACTCCGGGCCTCCCCTCGGCCAAGGCCGGGTCTGCTTGAGGAAGGAGCCTGTGCTCCAGCTCAGGCCTGGAAACGTGAGAGCCTCCACCGGGGCCACTGGGCCACGGAAACCAGCACAAAATTGCTCCCTTCCTTCTGCTCTGCTCCACCGGCTGCCTGCCTCAAGGCCGCTCCAGGAGACCCTCTGACAAGAGAGCATTGTGACTTCCCTGTCACAAAGGGGGCCTTTCACGGCTCCTGCTCTGGGAGGGCGGGGACCGGTGGCCTCTCAGGAGGCAGCTCTGGGCGCAGTGGCCACGGTCGGTCGGGCTGCACCTGGAACCAGCCCTCGCCGGAGACAAACCCTTTATGGGACTGCCACAGGGAGCTGACCCGACAGCAGCGAACAGAGGTGATGCAGAAAGCTCTCATATCCCTCACTCGGAAAAGCTGTTTCCTTCTGGAAGAAAGGCTACCTGTGGATGGGCGGACTTATGGTGTCAGCAGGTTTGGAAGGATGTGAGAGACAGACAGCCCTGGTTGCACATGGGGAGCTCAGCGGCTTGGAGAAAGGGTGGCAGGGAAGGACTTTTGACACTGCCCTTCTGGACGGGGGGCCGTGGAGCCACCTAAGCACATAGCTAATTCAGAAGTGGCTTCACCCTGCAAAAGGCATCTGGGCGGGTGGGCCGCTGCCAGGGACCCTCGGGCGGGGGAGGGCGCACATGTTGCCCCTCTCCGTAGATGTGGCCCCCAGGTGCAGGAAGCCAAGGGGGCTGCGGGTGCCCTGGGTTTAGGTGGCCTTCTGTCACTGGGTACCATGCCGCTCTCCTTGGACAAAAGTGCTGCTTCTCTTTTCACTGAACAAAATGGTTCCTGGAGCAGGACAAGGGGGCAGCAGCCCCTGCCCACCTGGCTGTGCCTCCAGTGGGGGGAGGCCGAGCAGGAGGAGAGGCCCCTGGAGCGTCCGCCACCGTCCCCACCAGGCTGATGACATGAGCTCTTGTGCATCTGGGCCGACGGGCCAGTGTGCTGGTCGTCAGCTGAGGACACACTTACTGAGGCCAGTATTTTATCGCTGGTGACACGGGGGTCCCGGCTCTTTGATCCGCCCCAGTCCCCGTAATAACAACAAAAATGACCCAAAGTGTAAGGGCAGGAGTGCTGGGTGAGAGGGAGACTTCCCGAAGTGACAGAGCTTTGTCCCTTGTGCCCATGAACACCACAGAGGGGACGGAGGGGACGGCCCTCTCCAGGAGAGGCTCTGAAAGGGGACTCGGGTGGGGGAGGGGTGCGGCAAGAACCGGGATGTGTGCCTTCATAGCCTAAAAAAGAAGAGGCTAAGACCTACTTCAGAATGTCTTCAAAGGATTATTCTGTTTCCCTTTTTTGTCCCATACTGGGGCCTCTAGCTTTGTTCCCTCAGGCAAATGAATGAACTCCTCAGAGCCAGTTTATTTTTTAAGTGTAAAGTAGGGGTAAAACCACCCCCTCCCATGGAGAGTCGTCACCAGCTTGGAAAGGGACATATGTCATGAGGTAACATCTGTTGACCTGGAAGGAGCGGCTGTAAGATGTTCTTAGATGAGAAAGGAAAACACCGGCCTGGTGTGCGCTAGACCTGCACACAGCACCACGGGGCAGGCCCTGCTCTCCGTCCCATTTCACACATGAGCAAACAGGCACAGAGAGGCCAAGGGACTTGCCAAGGACGCACAGCTGCAAGTGGGCCTAGCCGCGGTTTGAAGCAGCCTGGCTCTAGAACTAAACCCCGACACTGTGGTGCTACCCCACTCCGTTCTGTAAATACAAACCCCAAGAGAACTCCGTGTGTGCCTGCCAGGTTGTGTCAACAGGGAGAGAAGCACCAGGGCACACGGTCAAGGCAGGTGACCTGGGAGCAGGAGAGGGGTGGAAATTGGCAGGAAGGGGGGACTGGTCGTTGCACATCTTGATATTCTGCTGCCAGGTGTCACTTTCAAGATGAATAAACAGTTTTTGAAGAAAGAAAATGCTTTGATTTCTCAGGCTTTGTCCAACTTCTCTGTTCTTGGAGTCTGTTTGGCATCTTTATGAGATTGGCATGTGCGCCACAGGCTGTTTTGTGCCCAGGACTGGTTGTCAGGAAATCAGCGGTCTCGATTTAGGGCTTGCATTCCCCACATCTGGCTTGAGCTCTTGGCCCCTTTGGAAAGAGGTCGTCCCAGGTGCTCGGCAGGGAAGGGGTGCAGTGGCTGTTCCCTTAAGACTGGGCGCATGGGCCCAGGATCAGCTGCCACCCTCACGGAGACACTGACCTCTGAGGCGTGCCAGTGCTCCAGGGTGTCTCGGGAATTTGTGTGATTTCCCGGCGACAGCCCCCAAAGGGCAGCCTAATATCCCCCAAACTGAAGCCACTCACACATTGTTAGGACAGGCATGGTCACTCCTCCCTGTGGGTGCACTGGGTGAAATGAGCCAGCCCCCTGAGTGTTGTAAGCTGGGGTACATGACTCTTCATCTGCAGATGTCTAAGTTTGAGCCCCCAAGAAGCAGATTGGGGTCTACCTGGAGGAGATCCCAGCAAGTAGGAATGAGAGAGTGGGGAGAGAGCAAGACAGGGAGGGGCAAAGAACAAGGTCCCGTGGATGCCTTATGAGCACAATCCCACTGGAGACCCTCTGAGAGATGTGAGGGGGTCAGCCCACTGGAGGCAGGAGCACTGGGCAGTTATCCAAGGCTCTCATCCTTCACTGGTTCCCTGCAGCCTCCAGGTGGGGAGGAGGAGGCACAGGTGCTTGGGGTGGGATGCTGTCAGCAAGCTGGGAGGTATGTCTGCAGCTGCAGGTAAACTCAGGTGGCCAAGGGGATTTGGGCAGGGGTCAACATGCACCTCCCCATCTATTCATATGTTCATGCATAAGAGATGCTGGTTCTTTGCAAATCTTCTCTCACTCTGAGAAGTAGCTCTCAGGGAACACAAGTACTGCTGAATCTCTGAGGACAGTTATGAAAATTAGCAGTAAGTTACCTGCAATAGTTAGCATCGGCTGAAAATGAACAGATGCACAACAGCAATTGCTAGAATCTGTGCTTCTCAAATTTTAATCTGCATGGCTCAGTCAGGGATCTTGTTGAAAATGCAGATTCTGATTCAATGTGTCTGGGGTTGGGCCTGAGATTTTGCATTTCTTTTTTTTTTTTTTTTAAGATTTTTATTTATTTATTTATTTGACAGAGAGACACAGCAAGAGAGGGAACACAAGCAGGGGGCGTAGGAGAGGGAGAAGCAGGCTTCCCGCCGAGCAGGGAGCCCGATGCGGGGCTCGATCCCAGGACCCTGGGATCACGACCTGAGCCGAAGGCAGACGCTTAACGACTGAGCCACCCAGGCGCCCCTGAGATTTTGCATTTCTAACCAGCTCCCAGGTGATGTCAAAGCTGCTGGTCTGTGGACCCCATTTTGAGCAGCAAGGGCTTAAATGCATGAAAAAATGTCTCTTCCATGAAAGCCCTGGGAGATGGTCTGGTTCTGGTGTGCTTTACTTCGTGAAGTCCTCAGGGGCCTGGTCCCTCCCACCCTGTTGCTCTACTGTGAGCAGCCTCCATTCCCCAAATGGCTGCCATCAATTCCAGCCATCTCATCTACATTCCAGTTAGTAGGAGAGCAAGGGACGAAGAGGGGCAAAGTAGTTGTTTTTTTAATTTAAACTTTTTATAGATTCACATGCAGTTGAGAGGTCCGGTGTACCTGTTGCCCCGTCCTCCCCCAGTGGCAACACTTTGAAAAACAACAGTACAATCTCCCCACCAGGATGCTGAGATTGTCATAATGCACCAATCTCATTCACATCTCTGCAGCTTTGCTTGCACTCCATACGGGTGCATTTTGTTATGTGCAATTTCCTCGCCTGTGTAGGTCTGGGGATCCATACGTGGTCACAATACAGAACCGCTCCAGCGACGTAGGGGTGGGTCTCTGGTGTTGCTTTTGTAACCACCGCCCTCCCTATCCCCCATCCCACCCTCATCCCTGGTCCCTAACCTCTGGAAATGTGGGGTAAAGGGTTTTGGCCAGGAGTCTTTTTGATACTCACGTTTTTTTTCTATTGAGATCTTCTTTACATAAAATGGAATATACAGATTTTAAATGTACAGTACAGGGAGTTTGATGAATCATACAGCCATGCGGTTCCCTGCGCACCCAGAAAGCTCATCCATGCCTCTTTGCGGTCAGGGCCCCTGGATCCCCACAAAGCAGTATTCTGACTCCTTCCTCCATGCTTGTTGGCCCGTCCTTGAGCTCCGTGTAACAGGGTCCCAGGGCAGGTGCTGTGTGTCTGGCTGGTTTTGGTCAACATGCTCTTGAACATCATCCATCAAATGGTGTACATCAATACTCTTTTTTAAAAAATTGCCTCTCATTCCATTATTTACACATAATGTGTGTGTCCTTTCACCTGTCGAGGACACTTGGCTGTTACGAATGAGCCGCTATGAACGTCCCGGTGCTAGTCTTTTCAGGGACATCTGTTTTCTGTTCTTTTGAGTAAATGCCTGGAGTGGAACAGCTGGGCTGAAGGGTAAGAAGCACGCGCTTTACTTGATAAGACGGTAAGCTGGTTTCCAAAGCGGTCATGCCACTCAGAGCGTCACAGCAGCGTGCGAGCGTCGCGGCCGCCACGTCCTCGGTAATGCTTGCTGGTGCCGGGGGTGTGGAATGGAGCTATTCCGGTGTGTGCCTTCCTCTCTCCTCATGCTATCAGTTTGCATTTCCTTGGTGACCAATTATGTGGAGCATAATTTTCATGGATAAAATGGCCGCTTGCGTACCATCCTTTATGAAAGGTCTGTTCAAATCCTTTGCCCATCTTGAAACTGGAGTAGTTCGCCTTTTTAATTAAGTCGTCAGAGTTCCTGTATCCCGGGTACGAGTCCTTCCTTAGATATATGTTTCTCACAACCCGGAACGTTCCTTTTCATTTTCTCAGTGGTGTCTCTTGATGAGCAAAAGTCCTAAGTTTTGGTGGAGTACAGGTTAGCAGTCTTTTTTTTTTAAAGTAGGCTCCATTCCCGGCATGGAGCCCAACGCGGGACTTGAACTCACGACCCTGAGATCAAGACCTGGGCTGAGATCAGGAGTCGTCGGCTGTTTAATCTCCTGAGCCACCCAGGTGCCCCCAGTTTGGCAATCTTTAATTCCCTCCTTCCTGCTCTCTGGGTCCTCGCTAACACATCGCGCTCTGTCTGGCGGCTTGCCTCCACTCAGGCGCAGCGTCCGCGTCAAGTACAGTCTGTGCGTGGGGTCACGTCCGTGTCAAGGTTTGCTTGTTTCTCCCTAACGATGCCCCATTGTTCTGTCCTTTCCCCCACTGAATTAATAATCATTGTTTATTACTAAGAGTTGATATCAAGTCATCTCTGTGTCTTGCTTGATCATTGAGCTGGAGGCTTCTCAATTAATAAATCTTTTCAAAGAAACGACCTCGGGCTTTTAATTTTTCTCTGTTATTTGGTTTTTTTCACCTTGATTTCTGTTCTTTATTTTCATTCTTCCACTTTGTGTTTAACTTACTCCTTTTCTAGCTTTCTAACATGGATGCTGAGGCCATTAACTGCAGACTTTGCTTTGATGTTACTGACGTAGCATCCTAGCTATAAATTTCTCTCTCAGGGTCGCTTTAGCTGCACGCCGCAGACGACATGACGCTTTGCTTTCATCGGCCTTCTTCACAAAGTATTTTGTAATTTCCCCTGTGACTCCCCTGACCCATGGATAATTTGGAGGTGTGTTCCTTAAGTTCCAAGTGGGTTGTGATGTTTCCAGGGATCTTCCTGTGGTTTGTCTCTAATTTAATTCCACTGCCGTTGGGGAGCACAGGCTGCAGGTTCAGCTCCCCCACGGCATGCTACTGTGGCTTGTCTCGTGGCCCCGCACGTGGTCTGTCTTGGTGGGTATTTCACATGGGCTTAGCCGGAGGGAACATGGCATGGCTCTTGAGTGGGCTGTAAAGTCAGTTGGGTCAAAGTGGTTGACAGGCTTGTTCCAGTCTTTTATATTTTTGCTTATTTCTCTTGCCTCCTCATTCTGTCAATTACTGAGAGCGGGATTTTTGAATCTCCGACTATGACTGTGGAGTTTTTTGTTACTCCTTTTTTAAAAATTTTGCTTCATGATATTTTGAAGCACAGGTGTTTACGCATTTACCTATCCACAAAGACTAAAATATGTATTTATTGATTACCATATAGGCAAAGTGTAATATGTCTGCGTGCACTAGATACCCGGGTGCTGTGTATGTGATCATACACACGCACGTGTGTTACACGTGGAAATACTGGCACAGTGTGTGTCTACACGGCTCACTCCCATGTCTGTGCCCCGTCCGTCCAGTTTTTATCACCTTACCCCCCACCCGCCCCCAGAGACCCACTTTTATTCCTCCAGACTTTCTTTATACACATAAGAGAAAATGCAAATCTCTGCGTTCTTATGCCCCCGGCACAGAAGTTAGCACGTGATGTGTGCTCTTTTGCGTGTAACTTGTCCCCATAACACTGTCCCGTGCTGTTGTGGTGGCGGCCTCGGGGCGCCCCCCTGCACTGAGGCTGGCAAGCCCCGCTGGGGACATTCAGCTGGCGACCCCACGGGCTGTTGCACGGTGCTGCCACCACTCTCTTCACAGGCGGAGACCGTGAGCACTCGCCATTGAACGTTCTCCTCCTGTCACAGGCTCAGATGTGGGTCCTGCCCTCCAGGAGGGTCAGGATTCACGGCGCTTGCCCGTGGCCGCCCCCCGCGGCGCAAACAGCGTTTGTGTAAGGAGTCCTTTCTCGCAAATACCCTGAACACGGCGGTGGTATTTTGCAGCTACTGCTTCTGTATTCGGCTCTGTAGTCCAGCTCAGCTCCACTGCTCATTCACTGTGCGCCTGTGGCAATGACCTGCTCTAGGGCCTTGGGACAGTGATGCCAACATGTCAAGGGGGTGCTTATTATGGACTCAGCATGACTCTCAAGAGCGTTGCGTGTTTAATCCCACTTACTTGACAACATTATGAGAGCGGTCACATTATCTACTCTGTGGTAAATCTTTCTGAGGCACAGAGAGGTTAAGTAACTTGCGCAGGGTCACACAGCTCAGCGGAGCCAGCATTCAGTCCCAGCACTCATTCTGGCTCCAGGTTATTGTAAGGATTAAACACATCAGTGAACACTACCTATTCAGACAGGGACCAGGTACCTACTATGCGCTCGCTAAAGATTAGCTCTTTTCATCATCACCTGCCTGAGGAATTGGAATACAGCTGGTCTTGTCTAGGTGGAAACTACCGTGCACACTTAGAGCAGAGATTCCAATTCACCCTGTACAATTTCTGAATGCGCTAGGTCCGTGGCAGAGGCGAGTGGGGGAGCAGTTGCTTCTGGAATGAGGTGGGAAAGGCCGGGTCAGTGGGAGAGCCTGGGTCATCCCGGTAATAGGAGCCGAGCTCTAGAGCCTGGCTTCCGACGCTGCTAACACAGGACACTGTCAGAATGAGATGTGTGGATGACTTGGAGTTCCTTTGCTTTTCTTTGCAGCAAACAGAGAAGCAGAGAAGTTAGCAAGCTTGTTTTGGCAGAGGAAAAAACACAAAATGCCCAAACCACGGAATTCTCAAGAATATTGCTAAGCACTAACTTCACTAGCATGTTAGACAGCCTTTCGGATCTAGGCAATCTTGTTCCTCGGCTGGAAATGGTTCCCGAAAGCCATGTGTTCCCAAACCCACCGTGGGCATGTGGGGATAATGAGGAAATCAGCTCCTGCCTTCCCTTGCCTTCCAGCCAAGCCAAGTGGGGGCATCCCCTAGTGCTGCAGCCCAGGGCCCACCCAAAAGATGCCGGCTGCCCGGCACCACCAGCCTCAGCCCTGTGCTCCTGAACTCACTTAAGACCCCGCGGTTTCTGTGCCCTCGGGGTATGATCAAAACCCACTCCCCAGGTCAAGAGTCGTAGGACCAGAAAGCCAACTGCAGGGTGCAGACATGTCTCCTTGTAGGTACATTCCCTTGTCATTCAAGGTCAGCATCCTGATCAGAACAGGCTCAATAATGAGGCAGATAGGCTAACATCCCTGTTAAGAAGGTAATGAGTCACAAATGCTATTTCGATGGTTTTCTTTGAAAGAAATACACATAACCAAACCAATTTTAATTAAAGATCTTGTCTTTGTAATCAGGCAGCCACAAATGAAGGCCAGAGTGCTTTCATGTGGAATAATATATACAGAGCCGAACTGGTTTTCCCATAAAAGGGCAGGGCTTCTTTTTTTTTTTTTTTTTCAAATAAGAAAGTAGTTTGTTCCTAACAATATGGGGGACGCAACAAAAAGCTATCTTTTGCAAAATATAAAATTGGCAACTGCCTCTGCTCCCCCCATAGATGCCATTTGTTGACGTTAAACCAGTTGGAACGTTTGCCAAATTTACATCCCAGCTGGGATTATCCCACCCTTTGAGATTGACATGTGATCCTCATTTTTCAGCAAAAAACGTAGTCGAAAACCAAATAAACATACCTACACGTACATCTAAAGCAGAAATGGTGGAGAAATGATTGTAACACACCACAATGTGTATTTCTGCAGAAGAAACAGCCTGAACATCAAAAATGATGTTTTGATTTTTAATTTTAAACGTCAACAGAATTGAAATACCTCTCCGAAATATGTCCTCCAAAACCAGCAGAGGAGATCATCGTTTTTGGTTAAACATGCATGTAATTTAATAATCCACAAAAAGGAAAATGCATCTGAAGTGGCCTGAGCTCAGCCATGTATTCTTGCTTCTTGACAGTGTCGAATCGCGTCTCCACTAAAGAGGGTCTCGGGGTGGCTGCCCGCGGAGCGTCCTGCAGACCGCTCGCACCACATGGCACTGAGTGTGCCTTCAGATGGCTGGCTGGCCTCTGGCCAGGGAGGGCTTCGGGGGCAGTGGTCATCTCGAGTCCTCTTGGCATCCCCAGTGCGGGAGCCTAGATGCACTTGGCCACCGTCTGCTGGACGAGGTGAGCCTCGGGAGGCCGCAGGCTGGGGTGTTGATGTTGACTGCTGGGGGCTTTTGGAATCTGCAGGTGAGTGACTATGAGGGTCCTGCAAGTGCTGAGCTTTGCTACCTGGCAGTAACAAGAACACGGGATGGGCAAACAGACGGTACCTGGGCAGTTCTCCGTGCAGGGGAGCTCCTGTTCTGAGTGATGGTGCCTGCCGGCCCCCAGCGATGTCTCCGGACCGATGTGTTCTGGCTGCTGGGCAGTGTCAGCCAGCCGGCTGTGTCCCGACTTCTGCTGCTCACTCCCTCGGTGCCGCCTCCCCTGCGGGAGCAGCCCTCTATGTGCTTCTGCTGCTCGCTCCCTCGGTGTCGCCTCCCCTGCGGGAGCAGCCCTCTATATGTGATCGAACCCCGGTGAGGGGTAGCAAATCACACGTCATTCTTCTCTGGGAAGGGCATGCTGTGTGTGCTCTCTGCTTGCTCCCGGGTCTTGGGCTCCAGAGGCGTTTCCCAGACCAGCGAGTCTGTTGGAGGGCCCACGCAGCACCTCCTCGTCAGCATGGGCTCGAGAGTCAGCGTCCCCCTCTGGCATTTGGTAGCTGTGGACAGCTTCTTCTCTGTAAATTGGGGATAACTGTTTCTACTTCAGCCCCCAGGGGTAGCCGCGCCCCAGCCTAGATTTCCGTATTGATCACGCACCGCAGACATAGGAGGAGAGTGAGCCTTTCCACACAGATGGATCCCACTGGCTGTTCTTTGAGAATACAGGTAACCTTACGGAGTGCTCTCTGCTCAGAAAGTTGGTGGCGTGGTCACAAGACACAGGCTGACCACAGGACCAGGAAGTCTGGGTGCCCTGGCCCTGCAGGATGGACCCCTCCTGTTAGACAGCCTATCCCGTGCCTGGGGAGGGCTCCCGGCGGCGTCACGGAGCCGGGCAGTGGGGTGGCTTCGTTCTGGCCCCTCCTGCTCGCTAGCACACTGGGGCTTGCTGGCATTCAGAGAGAAGGGGATTGTCTGAACCTAAGAGAAGGGCACTGAACATCTGGTCATGGAACTTGTGGACCCCAGGGCTAAGGAGGCAGCATGACCTGACCTGCCAAGCTGCTCCTGGGGACTAAAATCCACAATGGTGACTTTCTCTGTGAACCTGTTAGCAGGTGTCGACTAGTCTTCAGAATCAGAAGGCAGCACTGCAGGCCTGGAAGCCACATGGCCTTGCGCTGTGCCATGAGCGATGAGTCTCTCTCCCTCTGAATCAAGGATGCCAACTCAGATTTCACAGAGCCAGCGCAGGAGGTCCCCCACCTCCCTGAAAGACCCAGTGCTTCCCCACACATGCCGCGCTCCCTCTGGCCTGCCTTCTCCCTGAAATGTCGCTGCTACCTGCCTCCCCCAGGCCAACACACCCTGCGGGTCACAGCCATCAACAGCCTCCTTGGGAAGGCCTCATCTAATCCCCAAGACCAGGCATGGGCCCCTCTGTATAGCCAGTACTGCATGCCCCTGAGTAGCGTCGTTACCTGTTGTATGGGTTTTGATTATCTTCAGCTAGAAACGATAGAATCCCAGGGGTTTTTTGTTTTGTTTTTCACAACAAAGTCTGGAGGAAGGCAGATCAGGGCTGTCACAGTGCCTCTCCTCCCTAACATCCTCAGGACGTGGCTTCTTCTGTCTAATTAATCCACCAGGTGTTGCCTCTTTGCCCAAAGCCACCTTTGCTCAAGATGGCCACTTCAGCACCAGCCATCACATCTGCATTCCAGCCAGCAGGAAAGAAGACCTATGGGAGGAAAGGGCTCGGGTCAGCTGTACCATTGTTTATGGAAGGGTCCACCACATTCTGCTTATCTGATTGGTCAGATCGTAATAACCTGGCCACCTCTAGCTGCAAGGTGGAGGGTGGAGTTTGAATTCTGGGTGGTCACATGCCCAACTGAACACTGAACAACTGAACAGACATGAGGGACAAGAGGAGGTCTGTGCTTTCCTAATGCCCACTTTAGAGCCAGGACTGTCAGAGATTCTCAGTAAGTAGGAGATGTTTGAATGAGTGAGTGAATGGATGCATGGCCGGCAGTGGGACCCGGATGTGAGGCAGAACTCTGATGGGGCTTCACGGGATTGCAGGCTCAGGGCTCCCCTGGCTTTGCTGCTGAGCTGCCCAGGGAGCAGTGTTCTTCTGATCGGAGGGGCAAAGAGGGTCCGGCAGCTTTGACTTCAGAGCCTCACAAGGGCCAGGGCATGAGGAGGCCTGCAGGGGATGGAGCGTCTCAGCAGCCCCCCCGCTGTGGGGTCTCTGGGGGAGTTCCCCAATTGCCTCTCCTCCGCTCTGCCCCACCCAAGTGCCCGATGCCCTCTCCCACTCCTGGGTCTAGGCTGGCAGAGATTTAGCAGGTAACCCTGCCTGACTGTCTGAACTTCATTTATCCCACGTCACGGGGGCCCAGCTTTGCAGACAGCTGTGCTGTGGGATCATCTTTTATGACCCAATTAGCAGGAGACCCCCCAGATGGCAGAGAGACTTGGGGCGGTCTGCTTCCCACAGCGAGGCTCCTTGTAGTGGAGGTCAGGCTGCTGGATGTTTGAAAAGAAGGAAGGACAGAGGAGAGCAGAGGGAGGGGACCTGACCCTCCCGCAGGGGGAGAGGGAGGATGCTCCTGCCCTTGGCCAGACCAGGAATGGAAGAGGCAGGAAAGGCTGGAACCACCCACACACTTCCCCCATATGGCATCACAGCTGTGGCTCCTTAACCTCTACTTGGGGCCCAAACACGCAAAGGACCCGTGCTCCGGTCCCCCCACCCCCTCAGCCTTGTCTGCATCCTCCATCCTTGGTGCAGGTAGCCAAGAGAGAATTCCTGAGGGCTGGGAAGACCTTGCACCTACAGTGTCCAACGGCCTCCTCTGACAGAAGGGGAAACTGAGGCTCAGAGAGGGGCACGTGTCACCCGCGGTCCCAGGATAGCTGGAACTAGACCCAAGGCTGCCTGCCTTCCAGGCCACTGGTGTCCTTACTAAGTCCTTCAGAAGGGCCTGTCATCTTGCCGCGGGAATCGTGCATTTCTTCTTTGGATGGGGGAACTGAGGGAGGGAGGAGTCAATGAGTGACATCCCAGAAAAGATGCCCTCCAACCCAGAGATGTCCCCCCCTTGGCCGCCACCGAGGCTACATCGGGTCCCCAGGGGCCCTGGCTGCCTGTGGCATTGCTTCGGCACGCCCTCTGCACCTGGGGAGCGCTCTCTCAGCTGACTGCATACGTCAGAGTCACCAAGAAGACATCGCTCCAAACGGAAACCCCTTGAGTCTCCAAGGACCGAGTGGTCCCCAAGCTGAGCGAGCTGGACTGATGGGGTTAATGAGGCGGGGGTCCCGCCAGGATGGCCTCGTGGGCAACTGCAGATATGCTCTGAGCTTCAAGGGACTCCTGTTTAAGATGAGGGGTGAGGCTGCGTGCTGCCCACCTTCCCGCCGTGGCATCCCGTTACTCACTTTTTACTTGAAAGTCAATTGCAGGACCTGCTCTAGGCCACAGTCCGATTTAGGTTCCCCCATCAGTGGCGGACACGAGCACAAGCCTGCAGCCTTTGGGTGCCTTTGCTGGGACAGGGTGCATTGACCCCCAAGTCCCCAGCTCATGAACATGGCCCCTGCTAATTATCCCTCCTAGTTGCTCGGCCTGATAACTGTTGCATTTGGATATAAATGACACACTTTTCCTACATCTGCTCCAGATTTGCATTTCAGAAATTAGAGAACTTAGTTACGTGGTATTACATGGCAGTCCGAGCCGGGTCTTGGAGTATGGAACTGATTGGATATTCTGCCCAAAATAAGAGGAGTTTTGAGCTCTTTCCAGGAAATTGAGTGGAACACCCAAACTGACATCCAATATTAAATATTATATTTGTATAGTTGTTCTGTGGAGTTCCTTGGCATCCAACATCTGAGAGCAAAATGTATAAATGGGGAAATTGAATACCTGGTTAAAATGATGCTCATCAGGGCTAAGAAATTAAAATATTACCGTATACACTCCAAGTCAGGCTGCTTATAAAGGTAGAGCTATTAAAACATGATTAGCTGAACCGTATTGTGTCTCAAAAATGTCATACACCATTAAAGTTGAAAAGACTTTGATGCAAACACCCCTGGCAAAGGCTGTGCCCCGTCAGCAGCAATGTGCTGGGGAATGTTCACTGCAAATATACAGTCTTGCTGAGTGAGGGGAGAACGGGGAGCCGCCTGGGGCAGCAGGACGCCCTGGGGCTGCCAGGGCACCCAGCACCTCGGGACTCTGGTTCACGGGCTCAGGAGCACGTGACAGTGGAAGGATTCAGTCCAGGGCAGAGTTGTCAGAGTGGGCGGGGCAGGGGCAGGACTGGGTGCAAAATTTAAGGGAATGCCCAAAAAATCTTGGCAATCGAGAAGTTAATATTTTAATATAATATTTAAAAACAAAAATAAACTAGCGTACTACTGCCTGCTGCCTGGCCCTTTTGTAAATAAAGCTTTATTGGAACCAGGGCCAAGATGAGGGTGTGGCAAGTAAGGCAGGGTTGTGCAAGTTCAGGATCAGATTCTGCTGTTATAGAAAGTTGATGTTTTGTTCATCATGGATTTTTTGGTACTATTTCAAGTTTTGGGGTGTCCATTTAAATTTGGAGCCTGAGGCAAGCATCCCACTCGCCTTACCTGGCCGTAGCCCTGGCCAGGGGAGTAGTTTTGGATGGTGTGCTCCCACCCCCATCCCCCAGCAGGACAGGATGGTGGTGTCTCTGTCAGGGTCCCCACAAGGCGACTATGCTTGGAATCCCGTGCCCACGGTGCGTGTGCTGGGAGCACAAAGCCCCTGCAGGAGAGCCTGGCCCCATCCCAAAGCGACCCCTGTCTGACCCACTGCCGTGAACATTTTAGTGAAAACCACGGAAGGCAAGGCCCCCCCCCCCCGCCCCATCCCACCACCCTACCCCCAGGAGCAGGCCGGGGGCCCTGAGTGCGTTCTCAGTGCTGGTCTTAGGGCACCTCCAACATCCCCACCCACTGCCTGTGGCCTTGGGTGTGGCGTACAGCCTGGGAGGTCCTAGAAAGCCTGCAGTGGATTTGGGAATGACCTAGGCTCACCATGCAGGGTGGGAGAGGATTAGAACCTGGCCCCGCCATTATCCAGTCATGCTCCTGCATCTTGAGTCTCCTGATTTCCTCATCTGAACTTGGTGGGGACCACAAAACCAGCCCTGCCGCATCCCTGGATTGGAGCTTCTTAAACCTTAGGCTAAGTGGGTGAAGGTGATCCTACTCTAAAGGGCTAGACACAGATCAAAACGCAATGTTCTCTTGCAGAAATGGGGTCAGAGATGGTAAGCATCTTATCCAAGATCACACAGCGGATGATGAGTGGGGATGTGTCTCCAGGAAATCCCAGGTCTTGGTCTCCACCGAATGGGACCTGCCTTGGGATATGTGCTAAAGCAGAAGGCTGCTTCCCACCCCAAAGTTTCTGGTTTGGTAGGTCTGGGCCGGGGCCCAAGAACTGGCCTTTCTAACTTGTTCCCGGGTGCCGCCACACTGCAGTCAGGGACCTCACTCTGGAAAGCCTCTTCTGAGGGCCAGTGGGGAGGGGGCGCTGGAGGGAGGGAAGCCTAGGCTGAGAGAAAGGAAGCTGGAAGCTCCAAATGACGTGGATTCCCAGACCCCACCCCACACCTGCTGAAGCAGAGGGCGGCCAGGGGTGGGGGTATTCATCTTTGCCCCCCTCCCAGGTGATTCTGATGCCCACAAGGTAGAACTACTCCCCACCCCCTCCACTTACCAGTACTTGAGAGTTCTAAATGCCGATCCTTGTGCCCAACCCCGCAAGGCTGAAATCCAACATCTGGGAGTCAATGCGGGCATCTCTACCTCGTAGAACCCTCTGGATGATGCTAATGTACCCCCCACACACACACCAAGGTGTGTGCTAAAGTCTCCGAGGGGAGACCCCGGCTGCACTAAGAGTCGCACCTACGCAGGCCGCTGAGCGAAGCCACAGCTGATGAACAGCCCTGGGGCAGACAGCCATCTGAAAAGCGGGTAGATTTGGTGTGTTCGCAGAAAATTGTATGTGAGGACGTTGGGCAGGGCACCGTTATTCTGTAGGGTTGGCTTTTCCTTTAAACCACTGAGGCCTGGAACGGGCCCAGATACAATAGAATTGACCATACTGCCCACTTAGGGTACAGACCACACGGCCTCATAAACGGGCAGAGAGACCTATAAACTGAACTAACAGCAGCCCCCCCCCCACCCCCACCCCCCGCCTGTTTGGCTTGGCAGAGCCGAGACTTCGTGCCTGTCCTTATTAGTATTACTATGGGTTCTTATGGTGACTCACCTCCCACGTGTGAGCCTTCCCCTCACTGCCTGAGGAGGAAACCTCTCTGACGTCTGCGTGGCCACTTAGATTCGCCAGGATGGTTGTGGCCCTCGGGGCCATGGTCCCTGGGCTCAGGCCACTCGGAGGCCTGGCCCACCGTTGTCCTCTGGGGCCTCGTTCCCTGGTGTCGGGCACACGGTGTCGGCTTCACTGGTGTGCTCTGCTCGATGCGGACAGGAGGGAGGGGCGGCCAAGCTCTGGAGGGGGCCGAAGCCACTTGGGGGCACTGCTTCTGGTTGGAACCGGGCAGGCCCTTAGGCCAGACTGTGCCCTTTGCTCAGCCATAAGCCTGAGGAAGAGAAGCTGGATTGGCCTCCAATACTGGGCGAGACTGGGTGTCTGGGGTGTGGGGCAGGACTGGCCGGGTTCAGGTCCCCAGTCTGGCTCAGGCCCACTGGTGGTCATCACGTGGCTGAAAACCACCACCACCACCAGGAAAAACCCAAGTAAAACCGCCTCACGGTGCCTCAGTTTCCCCATGTGGGAAAAGGGAATCATAACCACAGTGCCACGTAGGGCTGTTTTAAATATAATATGGATTTGGCCACATAGTGCAGACGGGTAGCACTGAGTTCCCAGGAGGCCTCTATTCATCTACCCATCCCTCTAGCCACCTTTTAACAAAAATTTTTTTAATTAAAAAAAAATTTTTTTTTCCAGTCCTAAATTTCACCTCTGGGGTCCAGTTATTAACCCAAATGCCTCTGTTGAAGGTTTTAGCAGTGTACTTCTGCAGCCTCCTACAGAAATGCAGCTGGCCCTTCCTTGGGAACCTGATGGGCAAAGTCAGAATTTAGAAATTTCTAGGCAGATAAAAAGGGACTATGGGGGTCTCCAAGGAGGGGATGCTGCGGGAGCAGAGGTGCCCCACAAAGGACTGGACTTGCGGGGGGCAGAAGCTGAATGCCACTGACCGCCCCCAGCTGTAGGGTTTGACACAGAGCCAGCTCATTGGGGCCCCGCAGCTGGGCACTTGCTGTCCCCTGGGTGCCGTCCTTGGCACCTTTCTGGTTGCTGCTGTCTGTTGAGGGTCAAGCAGTGACTCCACTCCTCAGGACCCAAAGGACCTGTGAGAAAATTAGCCTTCACTCCCTGTGAAGATAGCCCAGAGGTGGGGGAGGCATTGTGTTTCCCCAGCTTTTATTATGGAAATGTTCAGACATACAAGAAGGTTGAGAGGAGTCTCCAGCAACACCCATACACCCACCCCCACCCAGATTCCAGCTTACACCTTGCTTTTCTTGCTTTATCTGGTACCCGTTCATCTGTCCATCCCTCTGTCCGCCACTCCTGTATCAACTTTTACTTCATTTAATTTTTATGCAGACATCAGATTGCTTTGCTTCTGAGGCTGGCTTATTTTCCCCAGGTATGTCTGTTTAAGATTTTAATAAGGTGAAGTCCCTACAGAAATGCAGCTAGCTGTTCTTGATTGAACTCTCTCCTAATCACACATGTACGTGAGTGGTAAGGCAGTTACTTGGGACAGTGACTCTGCCAGGTACTGCGAGTGCCTCTAATCCCCACCCTCTTTGTCTCCTCCAAGAATTAAAACTACAAAAACATCAAGTGCAAAAATAAAACAAAAATTTAAAAACTCTGAGCAGGTTTCTTCTTCCCCTTTGTCATATCATTCATTCATCCATTCACCCACCCATGTTACCCATGCACCCATGCACCCATGTACCCATCCATCCACCCACCCACCCAGCCAACCAACCAACCGTCCATCCATTCACCCACCCATTCATCCAAACATCCATCTTTGCAGAAAGCATTTACCCAGAGCATCATCATTAGTCACCATATGGACCTCATTTAATCCCACGACAACTGTTACTACCTCCTTTGGACACGTGAGGAAAGTGAGACACAGCAACTTACCCAATGTCATAGAGCTCTCACAGGCTGTGCAGGGATTTGACCTCCCACAACAGTGCCTGGGGCTGTCTGGCTCCTCCCCCTGTACGGACCTGGCTGTTCCAAATGGGCAAGAATGGAAGTGGGCGATTCCTTCCTCCTTGGTGTGTTTGTGACCTCCGAGTGTGACATCATTGCCCCCCAAGTTTTTAAAGAACCCCCCCAAGCCAGGGAGTTTCCCTCCTGATGAGCTGGGGTTTGGCCTTGCCTACGTCTAGAATCCAAGAAGAGTCAGTTCTGGATTCAGAGCCTTTTCCTGGAAAGAGCATGTCCCATCCACCAGAGTCTCGTGCAGTCGTGTCTGGGAACAAAACCGCATTTCCTGTGTTTACCGAAGCTGTTCTGTAGGATGAGTGGAGACCCAGGTCACCCCACGCTCAGGCACATTCCGAGGGAACCAGCCACCCCAGGAAATAAGTCAGGGTGAGGTGGAGGGCACGGGGCAGGTGCTGGGCGGGGGCTGCATGGAAGGTGCCCCAGGACCTGGCGGGACAGGCCATCCGAGAAGACAGAGGTTGGGAGCCTGCCCTGCAGTGGGACTGAGCCTGGCTGGAGACCCCTCAGGCTGGGCACTCAGTAACTAAAGTGAGGCCGACCACCCATCACCATCGCCAATGGAGACAACAGCAGCTGGTACTGCTGTTCGAGTAACTTCTGTGGCCAAGCACTTGGCCCAGTCCATCTCTCTCTGAGGCAGTGGTCACCGTCATCCCTACTACAGTGACAGGGAAACAGGCTTGCAGAGTTGAGTGACTTTTCCCCAAGTCACAGGGCAGCCATGGGGTGAAGCCTGGGCCCAAACCAGGGACTGTCTGAGTCCAAACACCTCAGCTGCTAAGTCACATGCAGGGTTCGCTCAACTGGTGAAGGCTTGTAAATCCCAAGAACAGATGGGGAAACTGAGGCTGGGTAGAGCAACAGCCTGCCCGGCTCTCGTCTGAGTAGGTGGCAAGGGGTAGGGCTTGTTCATCTACTCGGACAGTTTTTCACTTTCCAACTTAACCCCCAAAAGAACAAGTAAAACAAAACACTGAACCAAGCAACCGCCCTGCACCCTCTAGCTGTCTGTGGGTAGCACCCCTTCCTCGCCCCCCTCCTCTGGCCGGCCCACCCAGGCTGGGCCATGCCAGGAGCCCCCAGTCCCTGGAGCAGAGCGTCGGTGGGCAGCCCAGGGTGTGTGCCTTCACTGTGTGGCCCCCTCCATCCAGGGCTCCCCCAGGCCCGGTCTCCATGGTAACCAGGGTGGGTGCCTGGACCATGCAGGAGGACCCCAGATAGACCCTACTTCCTTGCTCTGTGCTTCCTTTGGAAGCCAGTGGAAGGTCAGGGCATCCTCACTCTAAAAAGCAAGGTAATAAAAATAAAAAGCGAAGTAATAAAAATAACACAAAATGGAAGCGTTCAATGAAAACACTCTGGACACATTACTCTTTGTGCCCAATAAAGGCTGGTTCACCCATTTCACAGGTGGGGACGCCGTGGTTGGGGGGATGTTTGTTAACTTGCCCAAAGCTGCCAGTGGTGTATGGAGAGTGGGCAACCCTCCTGAGATCCCGCCTCTGCCCTCTCCGTGACCCCCAAGCCACCCTCATGGTCCAGATGCCCACACCTGCCCCCAGGTTGTCTGAGCCCTCCCACCCACTGTGGCCAGCTCCCACCTGCATTAGCCTTGGGTCTGCTGGGTGCCCTCAGGATGCACACGCGGGCTCCTGAGCCCCGTCGCGATGTCCCTCTGGTTTAACCAAAACCTGCGAGGAGCCTCAGGGCATGGCCTGACCCCTCTGCGTGTCTGGGCAGGATGGAAACTGAATTCCAAAAACCACAGAACCCGGGAGGGGCGGGGGTGGTGAGCTTGCTCATCCACCCCCTCCGGTTGTTGCAGGGGTCACCTGGATCCGCCCTGTGGGAAAACCCGCCCTGCCGTCCTCGGCCTCTGGCTGCTGGTCCTGTGTCTGTGGCGTGGGGGCTAGCAGACCTCGGCCTGAGGCAGCACATCTCAAACTTGATCTGGGGCCTCAGCAGCACCCGAGGGGATGTTTGAGGCACAGATAGCTGGGCCTGCACCACCACTCCTGCCCCTCACCCCTGGAGTTCGTGAGGGCCGGGGTGATGTCGGGGTTTGATATCTAATAGGGTTCCCGGGTGACACGGTTGCTGGGGTCCAGACCTTGAGAGCCACCCACTGAGTGACTTGCCGACCAGTCTTTCTTAATGGTGTTGTGGGCCGGACACTCCTGCCTGTAGGTGCACAGCGTATCTAACTAGGGCCCCCAACCCTGGGACAAACAAAACCATTTGTGGGGGGGCTGCCACATAGGGCCGCAGCTGAGGAGCGAGCCAAGGATGGCGGACTTCGCCCGGGCCGAGTGCCCCGCCGACAGCCAGCACCAGCACACCAGTCCTGCGCCGTGTCGTCTTGGCGCTGGGTCCTGCAGCTTCCGGTCAGGCTGCCCCAGCTGAGGCCAAGTGGAGCTAAGACTAGCTAGTCTTCCTTGCTGAGCTGAGCCTCCACTTCTCATCTGTGAAATGGGCCTAATAATGCCATCCCGGATGAGATCATGTGCATAAAATTCCCCACAGACGCCGTGCACGACCAAGTGGGTGTTTCTGGCATCACAGTGGCCAGTTGAGCAAACGGGTCCTCCCCCCGCTGCGTGAAACACGCTGGCCCCTTACCATGAGTTTCTGGATTCATTTCTGTCATCATAAAAGATTGTCTTTCCGTGAGCAAGCCTCTACTCATGGCGGCTTGTCAAGAAGTGTCTCCCGCTCCCCACCTCCTCTCCCCCTCGCCTCCTCTTTGAGGTCCAATGGAAATGGTCGCCAAAGCAGGGCCCATTAAAGCATCAGGGCTGCCAGATTGGCCCTGGTCCCCGTCACCGGGCCCTGTGCCTCGGATGGCCTGGTGGAGAGGTTGGGCACAGGTCCTGGCCACCGCCCAGATGTTGGGGTGGGGAGACGTGTCTGCAGTTGGTGGGGGGTGGAGAGGGCCGGGCGGGGAGACAGAGGAGCATGAATAATCTGCTGACCTTTCCTCTCCGTGTTTGGGTGAACATAAGCCTGTTTACAATAAACCCCAGGGAGATTTTTCATCCTTCCAAATGGAACAAGGGTTATGTAAGCAGAGAGACCTTGAGCTCGGCAAACACCTGCTCTAGGGGCCAAATGGAGGGAGATCAGGAGAAATGGAGCCCTCCATTGACTCGTTGACGTGGCATGGCCTTCATTAAGCTGGGGCCTGCTGGGAAGGGCAGAGGGTGCTTCCCCAGGGGGCACTCCTTCCCTGCATCTGCAGGTCAGGATGAGCACACAGCCTTGGACCCCAGGGTGGCTGCCCATGTCTAGTTTTTATTTCTCAGTTGCTCTGGGTGTCCTCTGTGTTTAAAAACAGACCTGCAGATATTCTGATTGCAGTCAGTGGGAAAGCAGGAAATCCATGCAGGGAAAAGAAAAAAAAAAATCAAGAGCAATTCACTCCTTGCTAGTTTTTGTCCTTCTGCTTTACACTATCCTTGGTGACTTTTAGTGGGCAACTTGACCCAGAAATGTTAACAGAGGCTCATCTTCCATCTTTGTGTTTGAATATATTGTGTTAAGTAAGATAAGCTATTCTGGAAACATGAGGTCAGCAACACATGTCTTTGGACAATCTTTTTAAAGATTTTATTTATTTATTCGAGAGAGGGGTGGGTAGGAGCAGAGAGAGAGGGACAAGCAGACCGTGCTGAGCTCAGAGCCCGACGTGGGGCTTGATCTCAGAACCCTGAGATCATGACCTGAGCTGAAATCAAGAGTCGGATGCTTAACAGACTGAGCCACCCAGGCGCCCTAATCTGTGGGATTTTTTAAATGGAAGTTCTAGGTTGGTTGGCAACGTGTACCCGTTAATGATTTGGGTAAGTCTGGCTTAATCCCACTTGGGTGGGATTGTGTCTTCAGCATTTCCCCAAGGGGCACAGACTGGGAAGCTGAGACTGAGTTCAACCTCCAGCTTAGACCAAGCCCTGCCAGAGAGAAGGAAGGGTCGTGGCTTATGATGTGTCCCAGCACCCCCCACCCCGTTTTTAGCTTCTCAGCCAGGCATTTGGCAGATTGTATTTTCAAAAATAGCTGCAACAAGATCTCCCCCCCCCCCCCCCCATGCTCTTCTTATAGTGTCCACACCACAGGTGAGGATCTGAGTTGTCCTCAGTGGGCCTGTGACTGTAGCAGAAGCAAAGCTGTGTGACTTCCCCGAGTAGGCCCTACAGGGAGGTATAGTTTCTGTGCAGTCCTGTTGGGACATTCATTCTTGGAACTTGGCCACCATGATGTGGGGAAGCCCAAGAGGCCCACATTGAAAGGAAGCAAGACTGGCTGCCTTCAGCTGGGCTGAACTCCCAGTTGATAGCCAACACCGACCAGCCAGCCCTGAGCTGCCATCTTGGACATGGACCCTTCAGCGTCCCCAGCTGACTCCTTGTGGAGCAGAGATGGTGGGCCTTCTTGCAGAGCCCTGCCCAAACAACAGCTTTGTGAGCTAAATACAGGTTTGCTGGGTTTTTTTGTTTTTTTTTTTTTAAAGATTTTATTTATTTATTTGACAGAGACAGAGACAGCGAGAGCAGGAACACAAGCAGGGGGAGTGGGAGTGGGAGAGGGAGAAGCACACTCCCCGCTGAGCAGGGAGCCCCACACGGGGCTCGATCCCAGGACGCTGGGATCACGACCTGAGCCGAAGGCAGGCGCTTAACGACTGAGCCACCCAGGCGCCCCACAGGTTTGCTGTTTTAAGCCACTAAGTTTTGGGGTGATTTGTTACACATCATACAGGTGTTTCCAGTGAAGGTAGAAATTAGACTAGTGCCCATAACAGGGAGCGCTCCTCCCTGACAGTCAAGGTAACGCAAGCTTGGCACGCACGCACGCGGCACACACCATCTCACGTAAGCCTTTCTGGGCCCCACAGGGCTGGCCTGTTGTTGGCTCCTTTTTTGTGAGGAGGAGGAAGCTGAGACTCAGACAGGTTAACCCACCTGTCCGTGAGTGTGTGGCCAGGAAGTGCAGCCGCTGGGTGTGTAACCCACAGTGTCCGACTCCAGAGCTGCCCCTGGGTTACACGCTCCCAGTCCTCAGGCCAACGCGCAAGGCCCTCCTCAGTGGGGCTCCCACCGTCCTGGATGTTTCCCCAGTGCGTCCACACCTACTCAGCGATCCAGCCACGTGCCTGGAGATCCCCCACAGACCCCACTCGGGCCTCCCGCAAAACCCTTGCTTCTGCCGTGTCCTCCACCTGGGGTGGCCTCCACCGGAGGAAACCTGCCCATCCAACCAGACCCGTTTCGCAGGCCAGCTGCTCCGCAAAGCTTCTCGTGTGCAGAGTGGGTGCCATCTCAGAGCTCCAGGCCTGGAGAAGATCCTGGATGATGGCCTTCGGGCGAACACCCTGACTCTAACCCGCCCGAGGGTGCCTGGATCACAGCCCCCTTCCACTTCCCATCCAGCCCGTCCTGCGCCTCTCTCAGGCATCATGTTTGAATGCTCTTTGATAATCCTGCCATGGACTGTGATGCCCTTCAAGTGCAGGGCGTGTGTATTCACCACATTTGTGCAGTCAGCCCCACGACTACCAAATACATGTTGGTTCGCTGAACGTCACCCCAGGGAGCTCTTACCAATGCCAGACCTCACCCTCAGTGCTGACGAGGCTGGCCCACACTAGTCCGCGCATACCCCAGACTCCCAGACTTGCAGCTCTGTCCCTGTAACAGAGGGTCCTGAGGGGGCAGATGGGGGCCTCCCTTCAGCAGGAGGCACTCCTCCCTGGTGCTGGGGCAGTTGGTGGGTGATAGGCCAAGGGATCTGCCTCAACCACATGAGTGCCTCTTCCTGAGCACAGCCCCTGTTAAATGACTGATCCACCCAATGACTGGACAAAGTCTGGTCCTCTGGCCTCAACTCAGGACAAGCCAAGCTCCAGAAGGGCTGCCCCAGCTCCAGAGCTCCCCATGGGATCAGCTGCACCCAGCCTGACTTCTCCAGGCATGTGGGGTAGGTCCCAGTGGGCAGTCCCCAGCCCAGCTCCCACGTGTAATCTCTGTCTCAGAGTCTGCTCTCTGAGGACCCATGTCAGTCTCTCCCTTCACTGTGTTTCCTGGATGTTCACAGGATGGCTGGTGATTATGCTGCCACCTTGGAGGACAGAGTCCATGGGGAGCATTGTGGTGAGCTGGGAGGAGCCACCTATCCCCAGGGCATTATGTGAGACAGACACTTCTACACTGTTACTTGGGGTCTTTCCATCACACACACCACTCAGCTAACATAGCATCTTGTTTGATTTTGCACAACCACCCCTGAAACTAATCCTGTCTTCATTTTATTTATTTTTTTAAAAAAGATTTTATTTATTTTAGAGAGAGAGAGAGAGTGAGCGAGCAGGGGGAGGGGCAGAGGGAGAGGGCAAGAGTCTCAAGCAGACTCCGCGCTGAGGGCAGAGCCTGATGCAGGGCTCAGTCTCATGACCCTGGGGTCATGACCTAACCTGAAATCAAGAGTCAGATGCTTAACGGACCGAGCCACCCAGGCGCCCTCTTGTTTTCATTTTAAAGAAGTGGAATCCAGAGGAATCAGAGAAATGAAGTCACTTGGTTGAGGCTGCACAGCTAGGAATCACATCTTCTGACCTCACTGCATCTCTCCCTGTCACCACTCTTGGCATCTCTGTCACCTCCCGCCCCAGCCTCACTCCTGCACCTGCTAGCCTGGCGTCACACCACTAACTTCTTGTCTTTTGGGGCAGCTTCCTTGGCACCATGTCCCTGGAGCTGGTCCTGAGGGTGATGAAGCACTGCCCACTCCAGGCAACCTTGACTTACCAGAGTGTGCAGGGATGTCCTCCAGCTGGAACCTTCTCCTAACCACACCAGAGCATATTTCAACATGACAGGGAAGATGTCTCAGAGTGAGCGTCCTGGGGTTATTCTTCATTCACCTGGCATCATGAGGTCCCATCGTCCTCCACTGTGCCTGACCTTAAGGGATTCAGCTCCGATGCCTCTTCTTCTAGGAAGTCCTCCTGACTTCCTCCACCCTGCTCCAGCTGCACTCCTAAACCTCCAGCAGGGCTTTGCCCCAGCATCCTTATTGCCCAAGTGTGAACCCACTGAGGCCTCAGACTGGGCTGCACTTTTCTTCCTTGCGTCCCCAACCTCCTGCAAGGTACACAGAGAAGAGGGGATGTGTGTCCTAAATGCTCACAGAGGAAGAGGGGGGACGCTTAGAGCCCAGGAGCCTCAGCCCACCACACACTGGGCCACATTGAGAGAACGGTCCTGGCATCTCAGGCCTGGCCAGTGGAAGGCAGAGGGTTGTGGGGGAGTCTGGAGACCTGGGTTCTCATTCCAGCTTTCCCAGTAACCTGTGGACAGTAACAGTAACTCATGTTTAAGGAGAACTTTGCATGTGCCAATGCTGTTTTAGAAAGGCCTTACCCTCAACCTCATGACCACTCTGTAAGGAAGGTTGCTGGGGACAGAGGCCATGACAGAGGTGGCGATCAGATGGTACCTAACCATCATGCTACCCTGCCTCTGGGAACCTTGCTTGTCACAGGGTCTGAGTCTCCCCACCTGCCGACTGTAGGCTCAGCTCCACAGGTCCTGGTGCCTGATTCAGTTCTGAGCCATGGTCCTTTGTCTGCTGAGCTGGAGCCAGGTCGCTCGCACCTGCTTCCTGAGTGCCTGGTCCAGAGGTGCATTTGAAGAGTGCCCTTGTCATCCACCCACTGTCACATGTGGTGCTGGGGTTCCCTGGCCAGCCACAGAAGCTGGGTCCACCCAGCATGCTGTCAGGCACCATAGCTCCCCTCCGTGTCCCGGGGAGAGACCCTGTGAGTCCAAAACGGAACACCAGGAGCTGGAAGGGGTTTGTCAGTGGTGCTCCCCTCCCACATTGCTGCACCCTCCACACCTGGAATCAAGGGTTCCTCCTACTTCTTTCTGTAGCCACCTGAGATAAAGGCAAGAGGGCCAGGACGTGCTGGGCTGGGTGTGGGTTCAGATCTCGGTGTCAGCCTACCTAAAGCTGAGGCAGATGCCAGTGGAAGGTAATGTGGGCACACGCCCATTCCTACAGTGCAGAGTACAGAAAGTCTAGTGCCATTCAGGGCTGCCATTGATGGGAGGTTCTGAGCTAGACGTCCTCTGTGCTTCAGCTCACCCAATCTTCACAACTACCCAGGGAAGTAGGTGGTATTTTCATTCCCTCTGGCAGATGGGGAAACTGAGGTTTGGCAAGCTAAAGTGACCTCTGTGAGTCACACACCTAGTAAGCAGTGCATCAGGACCAGAACCCGTGGGGTCAAACCTCAGAGCCCCAGCTTCTCCCACCTTTGGAACAATTTAAATGTAAAATAAGCTGGGGGAAAAAATGGATATTTCTTTTCAAAAAGAGTATGAAAGATTATGACCTCCCTCCCGCTGCAGACCCTGTCTTTCTTGCTAACCTTACTCCCTCTGACAACCATTGTTATGTTTTTTTGGCTACCTTTCCAAAAATGTCATATGCATCTATAAGCAAAAATACACTTTTTACAACAGGAGTGCACAACACACAGTGATCTGCACCTTGTTTACTTCTCTCTGGGTGATTGCACAGTGAATGTGGTACATTTCCTTCCCGCCAGGAGCTCACACACATACAGGCTTCCGCCCCTTAGAGGAGTCTCTGTGGCTGGACTCTTCAAACTGCAGCAGGCCTCCATCCTTGGGTGCCCTTGTTAAAAACAGATTCTGGGAGTCCACATCTAGAGATTTTGTTTCAGTAAGCTGTCCAGTTATTTACTGCTGCAGGACAAACCACTCCAAATTTTAGTGGCTTAAAACAAGCACTGATCATTTATCTTGCATAGATTTGGAATTTGTGCAGGGTTCGGTGCAGAAGGCTCTGCTCCATTGGGTCAGCTCAGCCAGGGCTGAAAGATCTACTTCCAAGACAGTGCGCTCCTTGAGGTGTCAACTGGACCAGCTGTCTGCACAGAACTCAGTAGGAGCTGTCAAGCAGGGTCTTGGCTTCTCTCTGTGTGGCCTCACCCCTGGGCTGCTTGGACTTGCCCACAGCATGGCAGCTGAGAAGCGAGGCTTAGGACATCGAGAAATAAATCTTCTGCCCATTTGTCTATCCATTGATCAAATTAATGATTAAATATCCTACAGCCACCTATATATTTAACATAAGTAAATCCAAATTATTTATTACTATAAGAAAATATATTAAATAAATCCTCGTTAGGCATCTACTCTGTGTGAGACATAGGAGTTATGCACTAGGCATAGCTGTACTGTATCTGCAGAAACCATGGAAGCCATTGGCCTTCAGTTTTGGTGGTGGTGGTGGCAGTGCTGACTTCAGTGGTATTCTCAGTGGTGCTGTTTTTCAGGCTCTCAGTAAAGTCGAGCTTTCTCCGGGCCAGAAAACTGTTGTTATGTACACAGCAGCTCTTGGAGGAGCAAAAGCATGCATTTGCACTTGGTCTTTGGACATGTGTGATGTTCACTCTAGTCTGTTCAGGGAAGACACCCAGAAGTCAGTCTTTGTCTGGGACGAGCTGCAGATGTGGTCCCAATAAGCTATTTGACTAAAGGGCTTTGGGAGTGAGCAGCCCTTTTATGAGCTCAAGGAAGAAAATCTTGTTTCTGTTGCCGTTGTTGTTTTTACCTGATTGGTGTGTATTTGACTTCTTTGAAAAGCCTTGTTAGCAATACTTGCACTGGTAATTATGGCAGCAGGTTTGCTTTGGTGTGCCACGTTGGGCTCTGCAAATATTTGCTGACAGCTTGTGTGTCCTGACATGTTCTGTATGTGAAGTAGAGTTCCAAACCCTGCATGCACAAGGAAGCCGGCGTGGTTGCAAGATGCTTGGTCAGAGTTTAGATGGAAGGGCTCTTTGCCTTGCTGGAGACCTTGGTCTAAGATGGCCCTGCCAGAACTTTCCCAGGGCCCTTTGTGCAGACTGTGAAGCCACTAGCATGAGTGTGTGTTTTAATATCAACACATATCTCTGTTGTGCCTCCCCAGGTACTTTCAGGTGAGCACTATGTGCTTTTAACGTAAGGAGGAGGAATATTATCTTAGTTTGGACCCCCCCACCCCGCCCCAGCACTGGATCTTCAGACAAGGATTTGAGCTCATCAAGTGACTTGAGAAGTGTTACGAGTCGATTGTGTCCCCGAAAAGATGTGTTGAAGTCATAATCCTGTGATCGTGACCTTATTTGGAAATAGGGTCTTCGCAGATGTCATCAAGATGTAATTTTGAAAAATTTCAACCCTACAGTTGAAAGAATACTGCTATGAACTCTCATGTACGCTTTATACAAACTCACCAGTTAGTAACATTTTGAAAGGCAGGGATTTCTTCGCATCTATGTTTTATGGATACATACTTACAAACAGAACTTCCCCCGCCATCAGCTTTGAGGCGGGGGCTTTGATTCTCACACTTGCAGCTGTATGTCCGGCAGTGGCACGATGCCTGGTGCAGGGCAGGCACTCGTTAATTTTCGTTAAACAGATGCGTGCCTGAAGTTTACGTGGGTTTAGGCGGTCGTGTGATGACCCGTGGCCTTGCACGCTCATGTCGGCTCCTTGAGGGCGGGGCCCCTTCTGGCTTTGTTCACTGATGCTCACCTCACCTGGTTTACTCCATCCTCACATCGCCTCCATGGGGCTGCATCTTATTTTACCCATTTTTCAGATGATAAAACCAAAGCCCAAAGAAGTCAGGACATTTGCCCAACCCACACTCAGACTGGAGTTCTAAGGCCCTGCCCTCAGCCCATGCTCTCTCAGCCGGCAGTGCCGCCCAGTGGCTAGGGAAGCGAGGAGGCTCACTGCTGAGCCTCACCCCACACTGCCGCGTACCAGGGTGACTGCGCTCTGGTGTCATCTGCAGGCCGTGCTGGCCCACCCAGCTCACCTGCCATGCCCACCCCCCACTCTCACCCCATGCTGACTGCTGCCTACTCAACCCGCTGGTGAGCTCAGCTCTGCTCGCGTTGCTGGGTGCAGAGGGATAGGAGTGTGTAGTCTTCCTGATACCTAAGGATAAAACTTTTCATTAGAAAAAAGCAGAGAAGCAAGAAGAAAAAGATTTTGGGTAATCCGCCGCTCAGAGATAACCACTTTGAATATTTAAATGTCCTTCTCCCACCTTTGGTGTGTTTTAAAAACATGCTTGGCTGTGTTTATTTAGCACACGTTCTCTGTCAAGAGGTACACCAGTCACCTCATTTCATCCTCACGAAGTTCCTCCAGGTTTGCATGATTACGGTCCCCGTTTACTGGACTGAGGAGAAGGGAATTGTTCAGAGCCCGAGAGGGAGTGATGGAGCTGTGGCGCGGGCTCAGCTAGCCTGCTGGCAGTCTGTGTGCTCACCCGTGCACACGCACTCGCACACACATCTGCACGTGCACACGCACCCACATGCTCACACTAACCCAGGCACGCACACTCACGCACACGCGTGCATGCTGACGAAGAGGTGAAGCTGAACGCAGCTCCGAGAATGTCTTAATGCAGTAACAGCAGGGATGTATTTCTGTTTCACTAACAGAACCCCCTGCACCTCCAGGCCCTGCTTCCTCACTCAGTCCCTTGGTGTTGGGTACTTAGATAAACACCGCCACAGTGAACATCCTAGAGTTAAATCTCTTTGCACACATCCTTAATTATTTCCTCTCTGTAAATCCCTAACAGTGGGGAATTCAAGTCACTGTTTATTCATACTTGCAATTTTGGTAGATATTGCTCAATCGCCTTCCAGAAAAGCTGAACAAATTTGCACTGTATCTGAGCGGGATCAACGAGGTTTTGAAAATCTGTCTTAATGAGGGCTCTGGTGTCGTAGATGCTTTTTTGGACACTGAGACCCCAGCCATGTTCCAGGGAGGAATATTCCAGGTACCTAGGAAGCTGGGCCAGCAAAATGTGGTGCTGGAAAGGAAAGCAAGAGAAGGAAGCAGGACAGGAAGCTCAATCCTGTATAGATTTCTTGAGAAAGGCTCTTCCCTTAGAATTAATTTGCCTGCCTTTGTCCTCCAGATTGTTCCTGCCCAAGACTAGCCTTTATAAGGAAGGGAGAGAATTGACTCTGTCACCACTGGGAATGAATTATATCCCAGTGGCCACAAAACTTGTCCTAAAGCCTTAGAGATGATTGCAAGGAGGGGTGTCTAAATGACCTGGCGGGAACTGGTGATGTCACCACTTAACTGGGACGGGGCAGGCAGAGGGCGCCGAGCAGAGTGCCCAGAGCCAGAGGCACAGTGCGTTATCAGCCGCAGGTGAAGCTACCTTCAGTGGCCGGCGGGCCTCCCACTCTGCTAGCTAGCATCTCCCCAGCGAGCTCACTGAATCCCCTACTTTACAGACTAGGAAACTGGGGCTCTGGTAGTTCTGAACAGGGATCAGCTAAAACCCCAATTCCTGCTGTCCGAGAAGGCTACCCAAAAACCCTGCAGAGTAAAATGGAGATGTGTTTTGCAACAGTCTTGGCAGTGGGGCACGGGCTGGGGTGCGGGGCCGGGCTGGGTGGTCCGGCCCCCAGACGACCTGCCGGGCAGCCCCGCTCCCTGGGAGAAAGCGCCTGCCTGCAGAGTTTTCTCCCAAGAAAAGCCCTGTCAGAAGAGGTGGTTCCTCAAGGCTGCCTCATGCCAGACACACAATGAAATGGTTATTAATGTTGGAGGTTTCATAAATTTTTTTTGTCAAATTATAAAGCAGGTTCTGAAAAGCGATGTCTGTTTTCCATAATTGGCGAGTGTTCCCCAGACGGCTGTTCAGCCACCTTGAAAATCAATGTTTTCATGACCCTTGACCCCTCTTTCCCTGACGAGTGTCTCTCCTACAGGTTGCTCCCAGGATGAAAACAATAAAAGCAAATATATAACAGCAAAGGCCCGAGGTTAATGTCTTTAACAAGATAATGTTACTTAAGGGAACTGTAAAGCAAATCATTCCAAAATTCCATTTATTCGCTGCGGCTCCAACTGTATTTTGAAACCATATGTATGTGGTTTGCGTGTTGGGCCGTGGACAGACTCCGCTGTGTGTTATTTCTTCATTTTTTACAATTTATTGAGGTGTAATTGACGTACAACATTCTATTAGTGGTTTGACGCTTGCATGCCCTACGAAAGGGTCACCACGTGAGTCTAGTTACCGTCCGTCACCTCACAAAGTTAATACAGTCCTCTGTCCCCCATGCTGGACGCTTGTATGTTGATCATGTGTACCACTGTGGGTTTACTGCCCGCGTCATTCAAAATCTCTAAGCCATACGTGGAAGGTTGTGGAAATGCATGGAAGTTCCTGCCCTCCAAGCCTCGTCCCTGCCTGCTTGCGTTTGCTGCCCCAGTTGGCGTCCCATGAGCCGGTGAGGCCGTGGTCCCGCGGGGACGGCTCTTCCCGGAGCATGTGGGAGGCGTGACATGTCCACCCCGGAGCTCCGTCTCCGTGACACGAAACCTGAGAGTGACAACCAGAAAATTCAGCCCAGCAAACAGATGCTTTGCTACCTGATGCCAAACATCTGGCCCCTAGCAGACAGGAGGCTTGACGGGAGTGTTCAGGTTTGATCTGGATTTCGGCACAGGCTCGTGCCCGGTAGGTGCGATGAAAAGCTTGTTGTTGATGTGCTGTTCCTTGCAATGGTAGACACCCTGCTCTACGGTCCTCAGAGCACAGACTCAGCCGCTGCAGCACGAGAGTACGGGAACCAAGAGAGTGATGTAAAATGTTTGTGCTGCAAACAAGAGCACGGCCGACGGTGTCCCGGGTCCGTGGCGCCGGGAGTCAGATACGGGGCAGACCAAGACAGAAGGCTTACCCGAAGCTGGGCTGCGCTGAGTCCGTCCGCAGGAACACTGCACACACACCCCCGTGGCTAAAATGTGAAATTACCTACACGTGTGGCAGGTGTCGGCGCAGGTGCGGGGGAGGGGACAAGTCCAGTGCAGGGTGGTTAGCGCCCTTGGGCCTGGGAGAGGCAAAAACGGCCCTGTGCCACACCTGGGAGCTTGACTAGAGCTGAGCCCCCAGGGTGTCAACCAGACGCAAGCAGGGGAAGGACTCCCCGGGGTGCGGCTACCTCAGCCAAGGCAGAGGCCTTGACCCCACTGGCACGGTTCGGGGGTCTTTCCGAAACCAGCTCCGATGGCCATCGCCATCCTTGCAGAAAGCCTGCGGCACATACCGCCCCTCGTCGCATGTCCGTCTTGCACGCCTGCCTGTGCTGTCGAGGCTGGGAAGGCCCGCCCCCCTCTCCCAGCCCCCCAGAGAGAACGGGCTTCTGGGCTGGGTGCTGAGCGGATGGGACACGGCAGCTACCGATGAGCTGGAGGTGCGTGGCAACTCGGCATCCTCTGCAACCTCCGGACGCGGTTCCGTGTCATCATCCAGATCAGTCCAGATCTTGAAAGATAGTGGAAACAACCCCGGAGGGCTTGTCCGTGGGTGTCAGGGTCACAGGCGAGCTCACGTTTCCTCTTAGGAATGTTCTGGACTTTCTCAAATAAACACGCATGGCTTCTGTAATCAGGTTTTTTTTTTTTTTTTTAAAGAGCAATAGAGGACTGCCCTGTGGTGCCCATGAGTCCAACTTCACCTTCTGGAACCTTCCAGGAGAACGGCGGGCTTGCCCTGTTCTGTCTGTAACCAGCTGGCGACCTCAGCCAGCCCTGTCAAGTCTGACCTGCATTTTCTCATCTAGAAGGTGAGGAGGTCTGACTGTAAAGATCCATTCTGCATCTTAAATTTCTTTTCAAGCCTTGAAATTAAAAAAAAAAAATTTTTTTTTAAGGCACCTAAGATTTTAGAACAACAGAAATATTAACCTCTGAATGTGTAAAATGCCTTCAAAAACCCCAGGACAAGCCGAAGTGTTTCTCCACCAGCCTCGGAGACAGGCCAGACCATTCTCCTCCACGAGCAGGGTATTTTTAGAGCATTTTCAACCACTTTTCACTGAATCTCAGCTTTTTCCCTCCCCCCCACCCACCGAGTACCTGAGGTGTAGAAATGAATTTATAACAGGAAGCCTTTGATTTTGGAGCCTGTATGTTTTTGAAGTCCTCCAAGGCAGGGCTGTAAAACAACTGGCTTGTTTGGAAAGAATGTCACATTCTGCATGCGGGGGCTGGCACCCTGTTTTCCTTATCGTGGGAGGGGCCTGCCTCTGTGCTGAGAGTGAGGAAGCGCCCGCCCCGCCGAGGAAGTGGGTGTCTGGTGCGAAGTCCCTGCTCCCCAACTCCGGCTCCAGGGGCCTCGGGGCCCCGTCCCCAGCCGGCCAGCCGGTGCTCAAGGGTACCCGGAGGGTGGCATCCCTGTGCAGATTTGGGGTCAGTGTATCTCTGTATCCTCATTCTTCCATCCCCAAATACCACTGACTATAAGATCCACCAAATAAGCGCCTTTGTTTTGGAGGAGAGGAACGGCCTCCACATCAAGTATGAGTATGGACTGGAAAAGGCCCTCTGGTTGCAAGATGCTGAAGTGGGATCACTCTGCATCTTAGGACCGAGGAAATAAGACACAGAGAGGCTGAGTCCTCAGAAGATTCTAGATCTGCCCCAAGGGGCTGCCTCGAACGCAGGCCCCTGGGCCCCCACTTAGCGCAGTGGCTGCCACATCTTCCCGTTGGGCTTCTAGCTGCTTAGCTAGCTAGCCCAGACGGGATGTCTGTTCCGACGCCAAATGTGCAGCCTTAGGGAATTGACCCCAGTAACCCGGAGTTATGTGTGCTCATTCGGTCCTCGCCACAACACCGTGTGGCCCATATTTATTCCTGTGTCACACGTGTGGGGCCCAAGGCTCCGGTGGCTCAAGCAGCTCACGGCCACAGCTAGGAAGCGCAGGTCAGGGTTGCTAGAGCAATATCGAAGTCTGACCCCAGTGCTGTGCGACCTTCCATGTGCATTCACACGCTTTGTCTCGTTTTCTCCCGTCATGGGTGATACAGTCTATGACGGCGGAGTTGAACAGTTGGGACAGGGACAGTATTGCCTCTTCAACCTAAAATAATTTACGGAAGGTGAAACAGCTTCAGAGAGGTCGAATGACATGCTCAGAGTCACACACAGTAAGTGCTGGAAGCTGGGACTTGAATTCTGACCCAAACAAACTTCAGTCTAGACCAGAAGTCAGCAAACAGTATCCCACCACCTGTTTTTATAAATAAAGTTTTATTGGCACACAGCTATGCCCATCCGTTCGCGTATCTTCTAGGGCAGCTTCTGTGCTCTGGCGGCAGAGATGAATAGTTGTGGCAGTGACCGTGTGCCTCACAAAGCGTAAAATGTTGCCACCTGGTGTCTTATGGAACAAGTTTACCGATCCCTGATTGAGACAAAGGCACATCAGTTTCAAAATAATGACTGCCATGGACTCACAAGAGCAGATCAGAGGCCCCAAGTGTCGTAAGAGCCACTTATTAGTCTGGATAAAATGCAGGCCTTCTGGGCTTTCATGCAAGAACTTGGGATCTTGGGAAGTTGTTGTGGGCACTTGGGAGAGTGCACTTGCCTCTGGAATTCCAGCTTTTTGCAGAATACGCACGCTTTCTCCCACCTCTTTGCCTTGGCATAGACCAGTCCCTCTCCCCTTCACCCCGTCAGGCTAACTGCTGCTCACCCCACTTCAGACCTCAGCGTAACCTCCTCTGGAAGCCCTCTGGGGTGTTCACATGGGCCCCAGTGCCCAGGTGCTATGTTTCCATGGCAACCCACCCTTATCTGAAAGCAGCAGTCCCCACCCTGCCACCCACTGTGTGTTTACTGCTCCAGCGTCCCCGTGGCCCACTGCATCTGCCAAAAATGCTGTAAATGCTGTGACAGTATTCCCACCCCACGTGTGACTTCTTCGGCACTCTTTCCAAAAACAGGTGGGGTCTACATCCCTGTCCCTTGAAACTCAGCAAGTGTCGGTGAGCTTGGCCACAAGAGGATGGCAGAAGTGATGCTATGTGGCTTCCAGAGCTAGGTCATGAAGGGTGAGGTGGCTCCTCTGTTGCTCACTGGAGTGTTTGCTCCTGAAGCTTCGGGCGGCCATGCTGTGAGGAAGCCCAAGCCCACCCAAGTGGAGAGACCACACAGAGCACGTGGGTCGTGCCAGGCACACCTCTTCCGCCCCACAGGCGACCCAACAGGAGACCGAACAGGAACCGTCAGCTGGGATTCTGACCACAGAGCCCATGGGAGAGAGTTACTGCTGATGCATTTGTGTTCTCCCTCAAAAGATACTTGGAGACCCAACCCCCAGTGGCTCAGAGTGTGACCTTTTTCAGAGATGGGGTTTTTATAGAAATAATCAAGGTAAAGTGAGGTCTTTCGGGCCGGCTCTAATCCAAAGTGACTGGTGTCCCCATAAGAAAAGGAAAATTGGACGTAAGGATGATAGGGAGGAAGCCGTGTGGACATGAAGGCAAGGACTGGGGTGATGCTTCTACAAGCCAAGGAACATGAGAGATCACTGGCAAGCCACCAGCAACTGGGGGAGGCCTGGACACGACCTCCCTCACGGCCTCAGCAGGAACCCACCCTGCCCACACTCTCATCTCGGACTCCCAGCCTGCAGAGCTGTGGGCCAGTACACTTCTTCTGTTGTTTAAGCCTCTCAACTCATGGTACTTTGTTATGGCAGCCCTAGCAAACAAATATGGGAGAAAATAAGATGATTGCTGTTTCAGCCACAAAGTTTTGGGGTGATTTATGACATGGCACGAGCTAGCTGGAATATTCTCCCGCAAAGCTGAATCTCCCTAGAGGCAGGAATCCCTGGCACTTGGTGCATATTTAGTGAAGATTTGCTGTCTGGGCACTTGGATTGACAAATGGATGATGGTTCGCTTCCCCTGCCCTCAGGTAGTTCCCAGGGCAGCCCCACTGGTCAAGGTCCATCCCCCAGAGAAGAAAGATCTGGGCACATTGAGCTGGGGCTCCAATCTCAGAAGCGATGTGAGCTTCCATTGCATGCCTGGGAACCGCAGTGAAAACCCACTCAGTGATGCATTTCCTGAGGGAGCCTGTGCCTGGAAAAACAGGAAAGTTAGTGCCTATGCATTTTTATGGGCGCCCAACATGAGATTTTGGAGGATGGAGGACTGAAAGCCAAACAATGCCCGCGAGTTGTTAAAAAATAAGTGGGAAGGCCATATGCTTTTGCATTCAAGCGAGACACACAATTGAATGGATATTGCGTGGACAAGCTCCCAGACCCTCAGCCTTGGCCTCCGGGATGTGCGGGGCCCCTGCGGCAGCACGCAGCAAGGATGTCCCCCCTGGGGACAGTAGGAGGCAGGAGGGGCCTGGCCGTCCAACCCCCGCCTCCAGGCAAGTAGATCACGTGCCGTCCAAAATAGAGGGATTTTTTTATTTTTAATTTTTCTCAAAAGTACAGTGAAGTGTTAGGTTGAGAGCTGATATTTGACCTTTTATTGAAAAGGGCTCAAGTCATATGGAACCCATTTGGACAATGGGATCAGCGGCCGTGGAAAAGGAGCCTAAGGATAAGGAGGTGGATGGGCAGAGAAGGTGGTACCTCGCCAAGGTCGGGCAGCTGGTGAGGGCTTTTGAGCTCAGGCCCACCCACCTCAGAGCCCCTGCGCACGACAGCGCAGCCCGGGGTTCACCTGATGTGGCAGGACAGCGGCCAGTGAGCACCTGCCCACTGAGGGGTCAGCTGGGCTCTGGGCGGGCCTGCTCCTCTAACCATCCTCGGCCCCTCCACGTGACAGTGGGACCTTCACTTCATGTAGTCAACATTTTGACGTCGCATCAATGACCTGACACTACTTCAGGAGCCCTTTGACCTGGAATGGTAGTCGGCTCCCAGCCGTGCTGCCTCTAGGATCCAGGCGTGTCATTTGTCACTTCTCCGTTCCCTACGTGCTTCGCCCGTGCCCTTATAATTTCTTAATGAGTGCATGTGCTTTTTCTCACTTACTGAATTACGAGCGTTGCGTTGCTGCTTACTGTCTTGTAGGGGCGAAGCTTCTCTGCTGCCGGATCTTTCAGGTTTCTCTGTTTTCTCTATTATAAAACGTTCTCACACCAGCAGACTTTTCTCATTTGCTTATTTCCTTGGAATAAATTTCTAAAAGTAAGATTTTTACCAAATCAAGGTATTATGGCTGTTTTTTGTTGTTCTTGATCCCCGTTTTTGAATCTTCTCCGCGTAGACTGTGAGCGTTCCCGCCCCCATCAGCGACGTGGCAGGCCACCAGACTCACCAGCCACGCCAGCCACGCCAGCCACGCCAGCTCTGCGTAGCAGGGGTGCCTAAGACGGTGGCTGGCTTAGCAGGTGTAAAAGGCCTCCAAATCAGCCGACTCAGGGCTTGTGTCTGTGCAGGGGATTTTCTTCTTCCTCCTGTGAAGAGCTCAAGCAGGATACGGTAGCACAGTGTTTGCATCGTGTCATTTGAACCACACTAACCTGATTATTAAAATCACTGCTGTTACTTGCATTTACTTATTTATTTTTCCGTGTAAGAAGGGCTTTTCTTCAGCTCAACAGAACATGGAAGTCTGAAAAAACCCTGCCTTCTGCAGAGGATGTGAGCTGGCTCGTGGCCAGCAGCTGGACTTCACCCCTTGTAAATACCTCCCTTTCCCGTCAGGAGCCCGGAGATAAGCCGTCCAGGATTCTGCCCAGAGAGGCTGGTACCCCTTCCATCTGCTGAAGGGCAGCAGCCCCCGGTCAGCTGCCAGTCCGGACGGCCAGCGCACCCCCCCGCCCCGGGACCGTGGATGCCGAGAGAAAGGGCCCCAGCGTGCCGTGCTCCATAAATGCTGCTTGGGGAGAATCTTTTACATTTCCTTTCAGCTTTCAAACCACGGCCAGGGTGGGTTCTGCTGAAATCCTGCACGAGGCCGAGGGCCCGGCACGGTCCACTCCCTCTTCCTCTTAGCCTCCCACAGCAGCCCCAGGTCCCCACCCACCTGTCGCCCCCAGGTCCCTCTGTGAGCATCCGAGGCCCGTGTGCCGGGGTCTCCGTGTGTGTGCTTTTCAGGGAGAGGTGCAGAGGCGAACACAGGGGCTTCCGGACTGCCCCATCCCGGGGAGACAAGCGCCCCCTCCTGCTTCACTGCGTCCCCGGTGAGCAGGGACTGCCCACCCGTCACCTCTGGTGTCGTGGGGCAGTGGGCGCTGGTCGGCCACCTCTGCTCCCATCTCCAGAGCCGGCCCGCCTCTTGAGCGGGTGAGCTTGCAGCGCACATGAGGTGGGACGCTGAGGCCGAGGGCGCACAGGCTTTGTGCAGGTTCCCACGCAGAGCAGTGTGGCGTCGGGGTCCAGCTCAAATCTCCGGAACAGAAGGGTGAGTGGAACTGGAAACACACACAGTGTGTGTGGATGTGCGTGAGTCACGCAGTGTCCTGTGAGGGCATGAACGAACGTGTGCGTGTGTGCGACCTGGGGCATGTATAGTGAGAGTGCAGGTGTGTGTATGTGTTCGTATGAAAGTGTGTGTGCCGATGTGTGAGTCAGCACGTGTGAGTGTGCAATGTGCATGGGTGTATGTGAGTCAAGGTGCACGAGTGTCTGTGTGTGTGTGCGAGTGTGTAAATCTGTGTGAGACTCGGGCGTGTGGTTGTGAGGATGTGTGAGTGTGTTAGTGAGTACGCCACCACAGCTCACAAGTTCCCACCTGACCTGGGCCTGCGTCTCTCCTTCTCCCCAACTACCTCCCTGACCCAGGGGCCACCCTCCTCCCCCATTCATGTGCCCCCTGCCCAGGGCCTCTGCGCTCATGCCCATCGGTTGCTGCCTTCAGGCCTCTGCTCAAATGCTCTCGTAGGCCCTCCTGAGCCCCCATCAGCACCCCACCCCCCAGGCTCTGCCGCATCCACACGTTCGTTACGCACACGTCTGCCTGTCCCGCTGACCTCCTGGATGCCTTCTCCCGTAGGTTAGGGCCCACGGCTGCCTGCCGTGCTGGAACACGGCCTGGCCACAAGGTGGACACTCAGGGAACACATGCTGATGAGTGAATACTGACTTGTTTATTTTTTAACTCGAAAGCAAAAAATTAATTATGCTTTTAACCTTAAATTCCACTGTATGTTGACTCAGTAGGCATTTGTCTTTAACTAAAAGATCTCGGGACCAGCTTTTCAACTCAACCAAGGGCGTTTGGAAGTGAACCCCACTCGTTTGAGGCCTGCCTCCGGCTGCCTGGGAGCTTGGCGGGGCTCGGCAGCCGATCTGGGCCCGTTTCTGCTCCACTTTGCCAGTTTCAGAACATGCTTAGCCCCAGGGGGTGTGTTCTCGCCGTTTGGGGGGGAAATGTGCTTTGCTTGATTCTAGGCAGCTTCCACCCAGGTGGAAAGGCTCATTCTGAGAAGTAGCCCGTTTCCCACGTGGAAGACAGCAGTTTTCAAAGGAAAGTGAGCTGCCTGGACTAAGGCTGGGGTTTGCTGTGGGGACAAGGTCACTTCTAGTGCCTTTAGTTGGGGTGAGCCTCGGGTTTCCAGAGCACGGCCTTCCCGTCCCTGAGACAGCCCTCCCAGCATCATGCCCCTCCCAGCCTCCCCCAGACCGGGGTGCAGGGAAGGAGGCAGAGGGTGGGTCTGTGGGGCCTTGAACCGTCTCAGCCTGAGGGGTTAGGCCTGTGAGTGATGTCTGCAGCCCTTGGTGGTGGCTGCGAAATCCTGACACTTGGTTTGAGTGACAGACAGGGCCCTGGGAGGTCTCTGAGGAGGAAGGAAAATCACACTCAGGCGAGCCACTCTTGACTTTCAAAGCGACTCCACAGGGATAGTGCCGGGGGACACAGCCGTCCTGAAGAGGCAGGCTGCTCTAGCTGCCCCCTTGGCCCTCTGGGGAAGTGCCAGACCTTCCTCCTTACTCCTGTGTCTAGGAGGAAAAGTCCCTAGGGTCCCCTTTCCTCCGTGCAGGAATGTCCAGACCATTCCTCTGTGACACTGAAGTGTGCTTTCCTCCTGTCCGCAGGGCCAGTGGGTCATGCGTCCGTCATTTGCACAGTCAGCAACCTGCTCCACAAGTTTGGGCAGACCTTCTGATGATGAGAGGGCATCAGGAGACAGCACAGTTAGCCCCAGCCCTCAGCATCCAGTGCTCCCCAGGTTCAGCTAAGCCCGACTTCCATGAGCTTGTGGACCAGCTGGGGGTGCTGTGTCTGGACGCGACAATGTTGGGAGTTAGTACAGTTGATTAACGATATTGAGCCAAGATAGATAAGGGCAGGGATGTAAAAGGTACCTGCAGTGAAATTGCTACAAGAAATGTCCAACATGACTCCCGAGGCCTTGACCCCAGATTTGGCTCTGAGCTCTCTTACCCCCCAAAGTTAGAGGGAAATAGAATTATATTGAACCGTGTAGCACTCATAAAATAAAAACAAAGCCATTGTTCAGAGGAATAAAGCTATTTCTAACACCAAGAACTTTCCCCCTTCTATACCTAGTTTGCTGAGATTTTTATTATGAAAGAGGGTTGAACTTTGTAAAATGCTTTTTCTGCTTCTATTAGGATAAATGTGTGTTTCTCCTTCATGCTGTTAGTGTGATGTCTTATATTAATTGACTTGCATTTGTTGGGCCACCTTACATCCCGGGGATATATCCCACTTGGTCATGGTGTATGATCCTTCTAATGAGCTGTTGGAATTAGTTCGCTAGTATTTTGTTGAGGACTTTCCCATCTGAGTTGGCTTGCAGTGGCCTTTTCTTGCTTTGGTACCAGAGTAATGCTGGCCTCCTGAAATGAGTTTGGAAGTGTTTCCTGTTCTTCAGGAATGTATCTCAACATAATACAGGCCGTATATGAGAAAGCCCCGCTAACATCATACTCAGCGGAGAAAAGCTGAGAGCTTTCTCTCTAAGGTCAGAACAAGGCAGGATGCCTACCCTCGACACTTGTATTCAACACAGTACTGGAAGTCCTGGCCTGGGCAATCAGGCAAGAAAAAGAAATAACAGGCATCCAAATTGGAAAGAAAGAAGTAAAATTAGCTATTTGCAGATGACATGATCTTATATGTAGGAAATCCTTCAGACTCTACAACAAACGTGAGGTTGCAGGAATCACAATCCACACACAGATCTCAGTTGCATTTCTGTACTTTAACAACAGACTGTCCAAAAAAGAAATTAAGAAAACATTCTCATTCACAATAGCATCAAATAGAATAAACTACTCAGTGACAAACTTAACCAAGGAGGGAAAAGGTATGTACACTGAAAACTATAAAACACTGAGGACATGCAGAAGAATGAAACTGGACCCTTATCTCACACCATATACAAAAGTCAACTCAAAGTGGATTAAAGAGATAAACATAAGGTCTGAAATTGTAAAACTACTCGAAGAAATCATAGGGGAAAACCTTGACATTATTCTGGGTAGTAATTTTTTGGCTATGACCCGAAAACACTGCAACAAAAGCAAAAATAGACAAACGGGACCACATCCAACTAAAAAGCTTCTGTACAGCAAAGAAAAACATCAAAAGAGCGAAGAGACAATCCATGGAATGGAGCAATATATCTGCAAGCCATACATGTGATGAGGGGTTAATACCCAAAATATATAAGGAACCCAGACAACTCAATAGCAAAAATACAGATAACCCAATGAAAAAATGGCAAAAGACTTGAATAGATATTTCTCAAAACAAGACATCCAGATGGCTAACAGACGCTTGGAAAGATGCTCAGCATCACTTATCATCAGGGAAATGCAAATCAAAACCACGATGAGATGTCACCTCACACCTGTCAGAAAGGCTGTTATCAGAAAGACAAAAGATAAGTGTTCGCTGGGGTGTGTAAAAACAGGAACCTGTGCGTTGTTGGTAGGAATGTAAATTTATTCAACCATTATGGAAATAGTATGAAGGTTCCTCAAAATATGAAAAATCGAACTGCCATGTGATCTAGCAATTCCACTCCCGGGCATAAAGCCACAGGGATTGAAATCAGGATCTCGAAGAGATATCTGAGCTCCCATGTTTGCTGCAGCATTATTCACAACAGCCAAGATACGCAAACAATCTAAATGTCTACGGATGATGGAAGGGATAGAGCATGTGTGGTGATACACACACAGTGGAATATTACTCAGCCTTTAAAAAGAAGGAAATCCTGTCAGTGGTGAAACATGGATGAACCTGGAGAGCATTACGTTAAGTTAAAAATACCAGACACAGAAAGACATACCGCGTGAGTTCACTTACATGTGGAATCTACAAAAGTCAGACTCCCGGAAGCAGAGAGCAGAGTGGTGGTTACGGGGGGGCTGAGGGGGGGAGGGGGAGCCAGGGGCCGCCGGTGTCAAGTTCCCGTTATACAAGGTGAGTTCTCCAGGCACAGGCAACATGGCATCCGTAGGTAACAGTGCCGAATTGCGCACTTAAGAATTTGGTGAGACAGTAGATCTCATGCGTTTTTACCACAATTAAAAATAAAAAAAGAAATTTCTCCCATGGGATTTTGTTTAGAAAAGCTGATTAAAAACTGGAATTTGAAATGTCAACCATAGGGGTGTGGTTAGGGAAATTAAGATAAAGCAACCTGACGAATTATCGTGAGACTTTTAAATTCATGTTATTAAGATTTAAGCGAGGTTTACATAAAAACGTAAAGAAAAATACATAAAACGCGTATACTGGGATGACAGCATGAAACACCCGAATGAACTAAAAGATAAAGATCACGTTTTGCACTTTTTCAAAATTGTCTTAGCTGTTGGTGGACGTTTACTCTTTCACACGAATTTTAGAAAATCTGGTTGTCAGGTTCTTCCAGCGACTGCTGGGATCCTGACGGGCGCGACTCCGAGGGCAGACGGGGGCTCCGCAGGGCCGGGTCATCCCACCCACGAACAGGGGTCGCTTTTTATTTGTTCGGGTCTTCTTTCACATCTTAATAAAGTTTTCAATTTCTCCATAAAAGTTCTGCACTTTCTTTTAAAGGGTAATTCCCAGGTGCTTTATAATTACTGGAATATGGCATATGGTTCTGCACTTCATTTCAGTGTGTCTTCTCGTCGCTCTTTGCTTCCACGCAGGATGGCTGTCGGTGTATGTTGAGCTCACACACCACACACTCGCCGCACTTCGTGGCCCGTCTTCGCTCATCCTTTCAGGATAGTTTACCCCCGCGCAGATATGACAAGAGTGTGGTGCCAACCTGCACCCCCCACCCCATCCTGCGTGCAGCGGCTCATTCAAAGAGGGGACTGGCTTTGCCCTCCTGGGACTCAGGGGCCCAGGAGCAGCCCTTAACCAAAGGTGGGCAAGAGACAGTGGGTGGCTGCCTCAGTTCTCTGTCCTTCAGCTGGGGCGTGTTCTCCAAGCCTTCTAGAGATTTCCCCGTGGGGTGGAGCTCTAGTTGCCCTCAGGGACACAGCCTGCTTAGCGGTGCACCTTTCCTTGGGCACCTTGGCCACCTTCGTTTCCTTGTCTCCTTTCTCCAGTCCCCAAGGGTTATTTCCCGGGGTCATCTTCCAAATACACGGTTTTGTTGCCCTCAGGGTCTGCTATCGAGGGAGCCCAGGGCAGACCCGCAGCCAAACGCTTACCTTTGTGAATGCCCCCCCGACAGTGAGCTTGAGGGCGTGGGGGAAGGGTCCGTGTCGGCCCTGCTCCATGCGGGTTCCCGGTGCTACATCTGATGCTTCCACAGTTATGAGATCGATGAGTGAGCAGACGGACAGTAGGTGGATGGATGGATGGGTGAGTGGGTAGATGGACCACAGAAAGATGGAAAGAAGGAAGGCTGGGGGAGGGAGGCAGATGGATGACGGATGGATGGATGGATGGACAGATGGAGGGTTGGATGGGTGGATGGTGGCTGTGAAGGAGACTGGAGGAACCTAGGGCTCCTCAGATCATATCCAACCCAGGAGCTGAAAGCACTTTCTGGTAAAGCATCTTGCACATCTCCCCGCCGCCCCTCCCCCTATTACATTCCATCCTTCTCTGAAAAAGTTTCTTCAGGGCTCCAAAGATAATTGCTCTCACCCCACCCTTCCCCCGAATCACAGTGCAGCGGGCCTCCAGCCCCTCCGGAGGACCTTGTTTTGGGGAATGAGCAAAACGGAAAACCACAAAGCCCAGCTGGGGTGGTATTATGGGCTTTCAGTTTGGGTCGGAGAGAAGGCCGAAGCCATCCTGTCATCTGGTGACTCAGCCCCAAGTGCTTGCTGGGACACACTGACCAGAGTGTCCAGGCATCCAGGTGGGAGGCGGGGAGGGATGCCCACCTAGATCCTTCAGGAGGAGTTCCCCACCCTCTGCCTCTGCCCCCTGCCTGCCAGCTCAGGCCCCAGACCCCTGTCCCAGGAAGCCGTGCTGCTGCCCCTGCATTGAAAGCTCGGGCGGAAGAGGCAAAGCTCCCCCCGCAAGGCGTCTCGATGGTTTACATTATCTGACTGATACTAGATCTTTTCCTGAAAGCCTTGTTTAATGAGGGGGGAGGGAAGTCAGTGGGTGGCCATGGAGTTTTGAAGCTGGGAAGTGAGGTGAGAACTTTGGAGGGACAAAGAAAGGCAAAGAGTCTGGGCAGGGATAGTGTGAGTAGGTTTGGATAGCCCTGCAACAGGCCAACTAGTGAATTCAGACCACAATTATACACATGATGCTTGGATGCTTACTGTGTGCTAGCGACATGGGAGGGCTCGTCTAAGACAGTTGGAGTCTACCCAACAACTTTCTTGTGTGGGTTCCATTACTAGGCATCTTTTATAAATGAGGACCTAAGGCACAGAGAGGTTAAGTCATTTGCTCCAAGTCACATAGCTAGTTAGTAGAGGAGCCAATTTTAACTCTGTCTACACCCTTTGCTGCAACATTACTGCTCTCTGCCTGATGTGCCCTAGACTTGGCACCATATCCAATGAGGATAGGACTCACTTATCTCTGTGGTCACTGCCTCCACTAAAAGGACCATTCCCTCTCCCCCTGGGAGACACAGCCAGGGACTATGAAGACTTGCCTGTCCACAGTGCCTTAAGAAGGGGGAGATTGGGAAGCTGGAGGACTGACGATCGGCACTCCAATGAACTGAGTAGTACCTCAAGTAGGTCTGTGGTCCTCCCTGAACTTCCGTCTCTTCATCTGTAAAGTGGAGGTGGACATCTTCCTGATGGCAGGGGTTCTTTTTAGTCCTAAAATTCTGGAGAGCCCCCCCTTCATTTGCTGCGTATGTGAACTTCTAAGTGCTGCAATCTCTAGAGCCCCATGTCCTGCACCAGCTCAGTTTAATAACAGTTGGACTTTCTCTATGGAGATTCGATGGGATGGTGCATAGAAATGCACTTCATGCAAGGTATGATAGATGACATTCACGAGGATGGTTTTCCTGCTGCAACTCACAACCCCCGGTTTTTAGAGGCTCGATACATGGAAGCTTATTTCTTGTTCACACGGCAGTCCAATCCCAATTTTCCTAGTTGGGAGCTTTCCTCCTTCTGTCTTCTGGATCTACCTTCTCCCAGTCCTTGGACATCTGTCTGTTTAACAGGTGGGTGAGGAAGGAGAATGGGGAATGTTGCCTATTAGCATTTTATGGATCGGACCCAGAAGCGGTCAACATCACTGTTGTCACATCCCATTGCCCACGACTCAGCCACCTGGATGCCCCCCACCTGCAAGGGAGTCTGGGAACTGCAGAGGGCCATGTGCCCTGGAGGAAAGGGGAAATGACTTCGAGAACAGTCCATCAGTCCCTGCCACAGAAGTGATAGTCATGGTCGTGAAAATGAAGTTGCTGCTGCTGACCACCTTGTGGAAGGAAATCAGAGTCCCCTTGACTTGTCAGGACTGAAAAAGGCTCAGGATAATCACCATTTCCATGCGTGTGCAAGTGTGAGTGTGCAGAGGTGTGAGTGTATATCCCTCAGAGAACAAAACCCGAGGCACAACTTAAGTGCTCCTACCTTGTTAGGAGGTAAAATCCCAGAGAGCAGAAGTGAGGGAAAGGGTAGCCAAAAGAGGGTCCCATGAAGTGGCTGCCACTTGGTGTTAAGAGATTTGGTCGTTCAGTGTTAGGGGACCATCTTCCTAAAGTCCATGCAAACAACTGCTTCTCGGGACAGTCCATCCACGCAGAAGGGAAGGAAATTTATCCACGGGCTTCTTCGAGTCGTTGGCCAGTGATCCACTCCATGATGCCTGAACTCCTGTCCTGGTCGTGCGTGGATGGGAAGTCCTCCGGCATCTGCCCCTGGGGCCACGGAAAGTTCCCAGAGCGGGATGTGGAAGGTGCCCAGCGTGGACATTCTGCAAGGCTCCTGCAGAATGCAGTTGGAACCCATGAAAAGGTGTCTGAGACAGGTGTCATGCTTGCCAAGCTCACGGAAACCAGAATTGGAAGGCACCAAAATCCAGAGAGACAACTTGGCGCCCGGCACCTGGTTAACCCACAACAACATCCCCGCCTGAAGCTGAGCGTGATTTCTGTCTTGCACTGTATCTGACCTCTTGAGAGCTTGAGTGTTTGCTGGAAAAAAAAAAAAAAAAAGCCCATGCACACATGATTCTCTGAGGCCGAGGCCCTGTCATCCTTCACCGAAATGAGCCCTTCAACAAATGTAAATACCTTCCATGTTCCCCTGGAGGCCCGTCCTAACAAGGCCTCGCCGGGGCTCCTCATAATCCCCGGGATTGCTGAAGCTTTCAGGTTGAATGGAGTCATTTGTAAGGCCTCACTCACGGCCAGCTCTGCGGGGACTTGCCTGCGGTATGCTCCCTGGTAGCTCCCAGAAAGCACGGGCAGGACCCGTTCGGCACAGGTGAACAGCCCTGCCACCTACAACATGAGGCCCTGGAGTCTCAGTCTCAAAATACTGCCGGGAAAATCGGGCAGTGACAAAGCACGGTCCTCCCAGGGGGTGGGAAGATGGGGGGAGGGAGTAGCCACTGTGTCTGAATAATGGTGAGGGGCCAGGAAGAGCACAGAGCTCTAGGATCTAAATGTCCTGCTCCACTTGGGGCTGATGGCTACAGTCCCTCGCTGCGTGACTTTGGGCATGTCACTTAATCTGCTTTCATCACTCCCTTCAATGGCTTCTGATGCCCTGGCTTACGAGGTCTGCGTGAGGAGCCTCTGCCCTGCTCCCCCATCTCATGCTGCTGACTGACTCTCCCCACCCCCAGCCACCCCATCCTCCCACCAAGGTGCCCACACCGGAGGCGCTCTGCGGCGTCTTCCGGGGCTCACCTTGCCTGTGTTTCTCACTTGCTCCCACCACAGCCAGGCGGGACCCCGAGACTGGGGGCCAGGGGACATGGGAGGAGTGCTGTGTGCACATCTCGCCTGGCTCTCTTCCTTATCCACTGATGAGATGCTGAGATCCAGCAGGAGATGCCAAGACCCGAGAAAATGGGTTCTGGAACGACCGCGTGGGGCCGAGCACCCATCCCAACGGTCCTGCGGTGGACTGTGAAAGAGGGCATATCTGCGTTAGGTTAAGCTCCTGGAATCCGGGGATATTTGTCCCAGTGGCTAGGTTCCATGGGATTTAGCCTCTTGGACTCTGTTCTCGCACCCTGAAGACAGGGACGGGATAGACACCTCGCTTGCCCACCAGGGATACTGTGAGCTCCCGTGAGGCAGTGGCAGTGCTGGCCCGGGGCCGGACGGTGTGAGGGTGCCCACATTGCGGTCAGGAGGGGACACGGTCGTGTGGAGCAAGGCCCCTGGGTGGATCACTCAGGCTTCTTGGTTGGAGCTGTACCTGACCCGGCAGCAAAGACATTTAGAAAGAAATATTAGCAAAGTCACAGATTTCGAGATGCTGTATAATGTGGAAATGAGGGCTTGGGAAGTCAACCCCTAGAACCAGGCTGGAGGGGCACAGCTTGGACCCCCGCCAAGCCCTGCTTGCTCCAGACCACAGTGTCTGGGTGTGTGCATCTCAGCCTGTGTCCCTCACTTGCACCCCGGCTGCTGGGTGCTATACGGTGAGCATTCAGCAGGCCAGCATGTCCCAGGGCTCCTGCCCGTGTCAGGTCTGATGGGGATGCCAGCTCCATCTCATGCTGGCTGTGACCTTGGGCCAGTTAACCCGCAGAGCCTCAGGCCCCTCTTAGGTAGAGCTGAAAGAGCAATAATGCTCACCTTATGAGATCGCTTTGAGGATTCCAATTGGTATCGTGGGAAGACACTGAGCACAACACCTACCATACAGTAAGCACTCGGTAAAAGTTCCCAGAGGAGCTTATCTGCTGCTCATCGGATCCAGCCTGGGGTCATGGGGCGGGGGTCTGGCCCCAGCCGGGGATGATGACATGCTCTTAGAGGATCCTCTGAACTGAGGCTTTGTGTAGGATGCTAACTGGAACTGGCTCAGAAATAAGCTCAAAGAGGAGAAGAGGTCATGGTGGCGGGGGGGGGGGGGGGGGGGTGGGGGGGGGGGGAGGGGAAAGAGCCGGATGCTGGGGACTGGCTGTGTGACCTTGGGGTAATCACTCACCTTTCCTGGATGTCAGCTGCCTCCACAAATGGGGCTGTTAGGACTGTACCAGCCTGAAGCGGAGGCCGGCCAGGGTGGTCTCCTGAGACCCTTCTGCAGCAAGGACCGTTAATTCTCCCCAGCGCCCATTCTCCACCTCTTCCTTCATGTTCGGCTGGACAGTGGTTGTCGGCAATACTCTCCCAGCCTCTCTTGCAGCCACATGCAGCCCTGGGACTAGGTTCAGGCCACTGAGAAGTCACAGGAAGTGTCATGTGCTATCTCTGGGAAGTCTCCTTAAAAGAGAGGGAATGAACTGTCTTCAAAGCCAGGAGGAGCCTAAGGGGACATGACGACCAAATGACATGTGGGATTCTGGGTGGGGAGCCTAGAACAGGAAAAGGAGATTAGGTAATAACTAGGAAAATCTGGAAAAAGTATGGATTTTAGTTAATGATAATGTATCAATATTGGTTCATTAATTATAACAAATGTGCAATACTAACGTAAGACGTTCAGAATAGGGGATTGGGTGTGGGGTATAGGGGAACTCTCTGTGATACAGTTATAATTTTTCTATAAATCTAAAACTTCTAAAAAAATAAAATCTATTTTTAAAAGGGAAAGGCATGGCCTTTCTTCTCTCCTTCTTCCATCCTGCTGTCAGAAACTTGGATGTGATGGCTGGAGCTTACACAGCCATTTTGGGCCATAAGGAGGAGGGCTGCAATGTAGGGAGGCTGAAAAGAGCCTGTAACCCTGTCAACTTCGTGGCAGCACCACACCCAGCCCTGGAATACCTCCTCTGTCTTCTTTTATGCAAAAGAATAAAATATTGTGCATTTAAGCCACCTCTCATTGATTATTTTTATTTGTTTTGTACTATTCAGTGGAACCTAACCCCAAAGGAGACATCTCCTAGCTCTTTAAATGCTTTCAGACTTGGGGCGCCTGGGTGGCTCAGTTGTTAAGCGTCTGCCTTCGGCTCAGGTCATGATCCCAGGACCCTGGGCTCCCTGCTCAGTGGAGAGCCTGCTTCCCCCTCTCCCGCTCCCCCTGCTTGTGTTCTCTCTCTCGCTGTGTCTCTCTCTGTCAGATAAATAAATAAAATCTTTAAAACAATATAAATAAATAAATAAATAAATAAATGCTTTCAGACTTCAACAGGATTCCATCTGGGAAACTTTCCCATACAATGTGATCTTAGAACACAAGTAGCATTTGTCTCTCTGTGTCCTCCCAAAGTCCTCCTGTTAAGTGTTTAGTGGCAGGTCCACTAGACACTGATTCATGGGCCCCCAGCTGAATGGATGAGACAAATATGTTCCATTCCAACGCCTTAAAAAACATCCAGACCAACTCGATGGCATTTTGATACTTTTCCACTTTGTGGGAATTACGATGTACATCCTGTTCATCAAGATAATGCGAAGAGCAGAGCTTGGTGTTTGTGGCCGTGGTGCTGGCACGTGAGGCTGATGCGGGCTCACCAGTGCACAGTAGAATAAAATACATGTAATCAGCATAATGTGATTTACTCTCGTCCTGCTGCCCCAACATTTAAACAGATGTCAGATGAGTAGAAAACACAGTGGGAGGAACACATTAGGGTAAGTTATTGCATCTGAAAAGAGGGAGTGTCGTAAAAATGTTAAAAGAGAAAGTTAGTATTTATGACTGGAGTCGCTGGTAATTTTATCTTGCATTTGCCTCCTTGTGCGTGGTAATTAGAGCCTCCTCCATGGGGACAGCTGCGTGTTCCAGTGGGCTCGGGTGTAGCTGACAAGGTCCCCTGCCTGCCGAGTCAGCCCCCTCTGAGAACACCAAGCACACGCCCTGGGAGGGTTTTCTCTGGCATGCCGTAGGTCTCAGGAAGGAGGATTGCTGGTGGCGTGCTGGTGGCATTGTCTCCCTGGATCCCGACCACATGGGGAACGTTGCACCCATCTCACAGATGAGGGGACTGAGGCCCGAAGGGAGGTTTTGGCTAGGACAAGGTGCAGCCCGCCTTGCAGTTCCATCTCCTCAGTCCTGAGCCATCCCTTCCTCTGCCTTTGTGCTGTTAGACATTAAGTGTCTCAAAAAAGCCACGTTGAAAGACTCTGTTCTGTTGGCCTTCCATTTTGGAAATCCAAACCGTGGCTGAGGACCAAAGGCAGTGGACTGGAGGCCTGCATTTCTCAGGGGCAGGGGTCCTGTGGTCACTCCCCTGGGTGCTTGGTGCAATGCAGAGTCCAGGCTGCACCCCAGACCTTCAAGTTCAGCACATCTGAGTGGCCAGGGCCCAGGAATCTGCATTTTACGATCTGCCCAGAGAAACGTCTTGGGAGCAGAGGTTTGAGATTTGCTGGCAGGAGGATTGAGAATTCTGACTCTGGGGCTGGCGACCACGACAAACAGTAAAACTAACACCCGCGTCCCTTGGTGTGATTGAACTTCACGACGCGGGCTTCGGGGTGAGGTTTCTGTAGACGGGTCCAAATTCTGGCCCTGCCACTGACACTGGGTGGCCCCAGCAAAGCCGCTTAGCCTTTCTAGAATGTGATTTCTTCATCTTGGAAACACGGGGACAGCCATGTGTGTCTCACTGGTCACTGGGAGAGCAAACAGCTTTGTTCGCGCTCTTTCTCTTTGCTTCTCCCTCCCATCCCCCCGCGTGGACCATCCTCTGACGCGCAGTGGATTCTTTCCCTGGGAAACATGCTGCAGATCTGACTTTCCCAGAGAAATATGCATTGTGGAGCCTGTGTTCCCATGAAGGGGCTGGAGTCCCATGTCCTTAGAAAGGACCACAGACTCTCTATTTCACCAAGTGCTCCCAGATCCTCGTCAAGCCTCGAGAGAGATTTTAATCGGTTCAGTGGGGCTTGCTGGTTGGCAGCTAACCGCAAGTGATCTAAGTTCATGCCTCAGTTCATGTGCACACAGACTTCATGAGTACCTGTCCCCAGTATATATTCCTAGATTCCAGAGCTGGTGTGTGTCAGACACAGAAACACGTAGGGCCCTCAGCCTCACCATCAGCATTTCTGCACAGTAAATGTGCCACCCCCCCCACCCCCGCCATATGCATGTGCTGTAACCTAATCTCTGGTGTAGTGGAGGTGGGCCTGTGGGAGGTGATTAGGATGTAAGGGTGAAGCCCTCGTGAATGGGATTAGTGCCCTTATAAAAGAGAGCCCTTGCCTCTTCTGTGGTGTGAGGACATAAGGAGCAGAAGGCTTTAACTTGCACGAACTCAGGCAACAACCATATTAGGTAGACCCCATCATTATAGTCGTGCCCGCCCTCCTTTTACAGACGGAGAAACTGAGGCCCAGAGAGGTTAAGAAACCTGCCCAAGAGCACCCATAACGAGGATGTTCTAAAGCCTGACAGTGTGGCATGAGGGTTTTTGCTTTTCACATTGATTCTAAACTGCTGTGCAGTGAGGAGGGCTAAAAGAGAACATTCCATCTCATCCCCAGCAGAGCCGTTTTGGGACGGCCAAGCACGCTCTGATTTTGCATCTGTGTAATTAAGAATTTCTTACCTGCATTCAAAGAGGGAACTCCTCCGGTTATGGAGAAACAGCCCTTACAGGCACACGTGTCCACGCTGAGTTGACTGTGGTCTGCGTCCCTTAGCTGGTGCTTTCCACGCTAGCCCACACGTTCCGTGGACCTGGGGTCGGTCCCTGTATTTCGCAGAGTCAGATGGGGCTCCTGGCCGAGGCCTTTGGTGTTTCTCTCCTGGGGGGCCTGAGGGTGGCCTTCTCGAGCACTGTTGCAGAATACATGGATTGTTTTGATTTTCCCAAACTTTGTACCAAAATTCTTGCCTCTGAAGGACCCTTCTTGCCTTAAAGGTGTGTTGAAAACCGGCTTCTGCTCACAAGCCTCAGTTCTGCTGCCTAAAATAATACTCCAGGATGCTGGCAAGGGAATAGTACACTTCCTGTGAGTGTTCAATTCACATTCTCCCAAAAATAACACCAAGACTGTTAACACCTGCACCTTCCAACGTTTCCTCGCTCACAACAGGGAGATTAATGGGCTCCATTCGGAATGGACCTCTCTGACCTCACGGATGAAGTCGGGGACCTCAGGAAATTGCCTGCTAATCCAAATCCTGATAATCCCAGGACTCTGACATTTCCCCCCTCCCCCTTTGCAGCCCTAACATGCCCCCCTCCAAACCGAATTACAGCTTTCAACGTTTTGATGAGATACTGAGCAGAATGACTGCCCACAAACACCTTCTGATACGGTTTGTGTGGGTTTCCTGAGTGGGGAGGCCCGAAACGATGCCACTGAACAGAACGAGGTGTGGCCTGGTGGCCCCAGGGAGCTGGTCCACAGCAGAAGGAAGGAAATAACCGGAAGGAGAAACATTAAGACTGCATTCCATCCCAGACTGCATGTCCTTGTCACACTGTGAACAGGCCAGGGCATAGTGGGGGCCCGCACGGCATCTCTACGTGTGAGGCGCCTCACGGGGCCAGCAGAGTCTGATCCGGTCCACCCTTGTTCAGATCCTTGGTGGCACTGGTGTGAGAATCCTCTCTGTAACCTTCCGTGGCAGGTATTTGGAGGCCCATGTTACAGCTGAGGCAAATGAGCACACCCGGGAAGAGACGGATCTGGACTCACGTGTCTGACTTCCAGCCGACTTCTCTCTCCTCTGGTTGCCTGTGCATGTGCCCATTGCAGAGCATGCCCCGGCACACAGTAGGTGCTCCCTAAGTACATGTCGAAAGTCAGGTGGCCATTGCTTTCCCGATCCCCACAGCCTGCAGCGATTCTCCCTCCTCTCACCTGGTAGGGTCTGGGGTCTCCACCTGGAACTTACACCATGACAAAATAGTCCAATGTTTAAAAGCGTTTCTGGATGAAAATAATTCTCCCTCCAGTGTCCATCCCCAGGACGGTAGTCATTAACGCTGCTCAGCAGCTCTCCACCTTGTGGGCACCCACCAATTGACATTTCCTGGCCCACCCTGGGCCGGAGGGAATCGTGTGACACGAGCTGACCAAGGGCTTGTGAGCAGAACTGATGTATGTTATTTCCAGACTGGAGTAGCTCATTGTCAGCTCAAGACCTCCAGAGCTCTCTTGGATCTGGTGGCCAGCAATGTTTGAGACAATGGAAGCTCCATCAGCCTCAATCCCCGAGTGACATACGAGCAGAAAACCCCTGTTGTCCCATGATGATCCTGTGTGAGTGAAAAACAAAACTCTGTTACTTAGGCCACTTAGATGTGGGGGCTGTTACCGCAGCCTCCCCGAGCCTCCCCTGACTGATGCACCCCTCCTCCGGGTCCTCTTCTAGAAGGTACCCCTGTTTACCCTTTTCTTGGGTATCCTTCCAGATAGAACCAAAACCTGTACAAGGAAACGCCAGTATAGCATACAACACATGCTGTTCTTGGTCTTGCGCCTGATATGTCTTGGAGCGATTTCCATATCAATATGCAAATATTTGCCCCGTTCCTTTTTCACAGCTAAATTACCACTCAACATATGTTGTGTCCACTTATTGGACCAACGTTTTGCTACTAAGAGGGCTGTGGTCATTCACCTTGTATGCGTGTCACTTCAGACTTACGCAGTTACGTCACTAGAACAAGCTAAGCCCCGTGTTTCTCCATTTATAAAATGGGAATAGTAACAGAACCTACCTGAAGAAATTGCTGGGTGTGGATCGTATGTCTTAGCATATGTGAAGCGCTCTAGCATGTAGCAAATGCTCTGTGAATGAATGAATGAGTGAGTGAATGAAAGAAACATGTAAAAATATAAATAAATAGAGTTATTTTATTATTGACTTTTGGGTAGATTAGTGAGCTAAAAACAGGCAACACAAAGATTCTAAATGGGATCCCATTCCATGAAGAAAGGGACTGGGAATGTTAGTGGCATATTATTGCTGACATGTGTGCGTTACCATTAAATAAGCCAGATACAGTGGGATTTCCTCCATCGGCTCATCCACCTGCCCGTTCTCTCATTTGACAGTGTTTATTTTTTGAGCATCTACTGTGTGTTGCCCACTATGCTAGGAACAAGGGATACCAAGGTGCATCATATACAAAAACGCACCCTGTTGTCATCCCCATGTTACCCAAAAATCAAAAATCAAAATACATTATTTTGTGTGTCACAGCACACATTGTTTCTTCAACATGGCTGATTTTTAAGATATGCGCAACCATCATCCCAGCCAATTTTAGAACATTTCATCACCTCAAAAAGAGATCCTGGCCCCTGTAGCGATCCTTGTCCTATTTCCCTGTCCTCCCAGCCCCCAGCAACCACTGATCTGCTTCCTACCCACACGGACTCCCCTGTCCTGGATGTTTCATGTGACTAGAATCACACATCATGCAGCCTTCTGCGTCCGGCTCTTTCATTCAGCGTAGTAGCTCCGGGACTCACGTGGTGGCCTGTGTCAGGGCTTCTGTACTGTTCCTTATGGCTGGATAATATTCAGTTGTGTGGAGAGACCACATTTTGTTCATCCCCTCCTCCGTTGGCGGCCATTTGACTTGTCTCCACTTTTTGGCTCTCATGAATCATGCCGTCCCGATCATTGTGTATAGGTTTTCATGTGGGTGTATGTCTTCAGTTGCAGGGTCCTCTGGCGACCCTACATTCAGTTGTTGGAGGAACGGCCAGACGGTCCCCTAGCAGCTGTCTCATTTGCACGCCCACCAGCAGCAGGTGAAGGTGCCAGTCTCACCACATCGTCACCAGCACCTGTTATTGTCTGACTTTTAAGAGTGAATTCTCTTCCCTGCCCTGAATTGTGGGTGGAAGGTATCTAGCCGAGGCTAGAGCTTCGAGCCCAGTCAAGCCTGCTGCTTGACATCACCATCCCGGTTGTGTGTGGTCCTGGAAGGTGGGAGAGCTCCAAAGCACCTTGGATGTGGCATCCCTGTGAGCCACGCAAGGGAGACATTCTCATTCCTGTTCCATAGACGAGGGGCCCGAGGCTCATGCAGCTCCTTCGAGTGTTTCAAGCCCACACAGCAGGACCAGAACCCAGGTTTTCTGACCCGCAGTCCAAGCCCCTCTCCACTGCACCCCTGAGGAGCCCTTTTGGAGGCATTTCGGCCAGTATCCTGGTCACTCTGTAATTATCCAGAGGAAATAAGAACAACCCGAGGCTGCCATTTTAACACACTGGCTTCATCGGAAGTTTTAAATTAGTTCTGAACAATTTGGTTGAGAACGCCGAGTTGAGCTTTTTTGTAGTGATTTCCAGCAGTGAGGGAAGAGGTCATGCCACCGAGGCCTATTAGCGGGGGTCTATTGTTTAGCATCTCAGGGCCCCCGCTTGCCACAGGAAACGCACAGCAAGGTGAAGGCCGAGCTTGCCAAGTCTTTGAAAGCAGTTCCTCCTGCCGGCAAGTTCCTTACAGAAGCCACAGCCCACCCGACTTCCCGCAGCACTGTCTGCAGTACAAAGAAAGAAAATATTTTTTGGACCAAGCACGGCACCGAGGTTGATATTCCACAGCGGAGGTAAATGCATGAGTGATGCTCTGTCTTTGAAGGCAAACTGGATAAAACCAGAAACTGCGTGAATGCCGAGTGAGAGTTGCAGTGAATCACCATTGATGAGATGCAATCCAACTGTCTCTTGCAAAGTCTTATTTCAGAAGAGAGCCAATGGCTCCAAACCATGTTCAGTGCATATGAGTAAGTGTCAGTAGTTCTCAACTGGGGCGAGATGTCGGAGGACATTCGGCAATATCGGGACACATTTTGGTTGTTATAATCGGGTGTGCTGCTGGCATGCATGGGCAGAGGGAGCCACAGATGCCCTACCATGCATAGAGCAGCAGGTCAGTCCGAATGCCAGTGTTGCCGAGGCTGAGAAGCCCTGCTGTATAAAATGCATCCTATAATGCCCATTCTTGTTGAATAAAAATGTTATATGTCATATATGATGAGAAGAACGTACACCAAAATATATAGTTGTTTTCTTCTTGGATAAGGGGAGAGGCCGATGATGTGAAATTTGGGGAATCTTTCATAGTTTCTAATCTTTTAAAACAAAAACCATATTACGTTGCAAACGGTTTAAAAAGCAAAACGAAATTAGACAGTGGTGATTACAAATAGGGAGAGCCCGTCGGTGAGAGCCACCTGTCTCTCATCCCTGAGCTCAGTTTGCTTTGGTCACGGCCAGCCCGTGGTTTGTGCCTGAGCCATGTGACCTTTGTGCCCAGTGTCCCCTGGAAAGCTGACCTTCCATGTCCGTGTCTCACTTCTTCCCTTCTATCACAATTCTGTCTTCAGATTCAACTGAGCAAGCATCAACTATGATTCTGTAGTGCAGAAGACATGTTTCAGGGATGGAGGCTCCGGGGGTGAAGGAGGTCTGTGCCTGAGGCCCTGTCCACAAGCTGGGAGGGGGGCTGCCACAGGCATGGGGAGCTGTGGGTGGGGGCATATCAGGCTCCATATCCGTGAACTCGGTCTGACAGTAGCCACTGATCTCAGGGCTTATGGGTGAGGATGGATGAGCCAATGCGGATAAATGTCTGCCTGTGGTAGGCCCACAGCAAATGGTGTCTTATTTCCCGTAAAGGTAGCCTACGGTAGTTCAAGATAGTGCTTATTTTCAGTATTGTTTAACTCATGTATTCATTTATTCCACAAACTATTAATCTGAATGCCCACGATGTGCCAGGCACTGTTCTGGTTGCTGGCAGGCCAACAGTGAGGAAAATGGTATTTCTGGCCATATTAGTAACAAATTACCTCAAACCTGGTGGCTTAGACCAAGACACATTTATTATCTCATGATCTCTGATGGTCAGGAGCCCAGAATCAGCTTAGCTGGGTGGTGCTGCTGTTCAGGTTGTTCATGGGGATGCATGGGTCCACTTGGAACCTCAGCAGGGGTTGCAGTCTCATCCAAAGGCTTGGCTGGGGCTGGAGGAGCTGCTTCCACAGTGGGTCCTCTGTGGCCATCAGCAGGAGGCCTCAGCTTCTCCCCCCATGGAGGGGCCCGTGAGTGTCCTCACACCATGGCGGCTGGCTTCCCCAGGGTGAGTGATTGGACACCAGTGGGAGCCACGACACCTTTGGCGACCAGGCCTCTGAGGTCACACCATCACTTTCCCTCATTCCATTTATTCCGTTTGTTAGAAATGAGTCACTGAGTCTGGCCTACACTCAAGGAGAGAGGAATTGGCTCCCATCTCTTAAAAGGAGGAGTGTCAGGGAGCTTATAGAGATATTTAAAAACTGTCACACTGTCCTTAGGTAGATGACAGTCTGGCTGGCAATTTAAACACAGCAGAAAGCTCTGAAAATGCAGAAAATCAAAAGAAAGTAAACAGGAAATGCCCCCCACAATCGCACCACCAAAGATCACCTGCTCATGTTCACAGCTCCCCCAGCTTTCTTGAAGGACCCCAAGCAGCTTGGCGAGCTTGGCCATGTGTGCAGTTCTGGAAGCACCACCACGAAGAAGACACAGACGGCTTCCTTCCCCGCCAGAGCTTCCCGAGTTCCCACCCGTCAGCCTGCACCCCTCACCCCAGCCCCAAGCAGCTGCCTGTTGGTTTTCTGTCGCTGGTGATTGGCTTCACCTGTTCTAGAACCTAACCTGCAGTGAAACCTAACAGCACGTGCTCTGTGGGGCTGGCTCCCTCCGAGCAGCAGGATGCTCTAGAGGCCCGTCTGTGTTGTAGCAGGCCCAGAGGGGGGTGCTTTGGTTTGCTTGCTTCGTTTAAATTGCTGGAAGAACATCGCATTGTCTGGACACACCACCAAGGGTTTGTGTACCCTTTTGCCTACAGACCCTCTCTCTCCATGATTGTTTCTGGTGATTTCTGGGCCTCTGCCAGCGTACACCAACCGGTATTCTGTTCCTGAGCCACAACGCCGCTTCCCACGTGTCGACAATGCCGTGCAGCTCGCCCTTAAGGGCGGGGCCCAGGTGGGAGGCACAGCCAAGTGCGTTCCTTCTGCCTGGTCCACGTTTCTTGAGTCTCAGGGCCTTGAGAGGTATGCACTTCTCTTCCCCCAGCGGATGGAGCCGTTGTGGGTGGGCAGCGAGGAGGTGCTGCAGGGGTTTATCCATCTGTGGGACGAACAGGTGGGTCACTACCTGATTAAAGCTGCCACATGTTGGAAACTTCGGGAGCCAGTGCAAGCAAGGGTCTCTCCCATGTGCGCGCCAGGGCTCCCGCAGCTTATGGCTGGCTCTCCTGGGTTTGCAGAGGAGCTTTCTGCCCTGTGGAGGGATGGACCCCCATGGGCTACCCAGATCTTTGTCCTCAAGTCGTGGACCTCGGGGGCTGCCTCCTGAGTCCAGGAAGCAAGTTAATTCAGTGTTTTCCTCAAAGCGACTGCAACCTTTTGATGGGCTGTGGCTTCCCTGGGAGATAAGGCCTGAGACACAGAGGGAGGCTTCCTGGAGGGCATGGACGATGCCTGAGGGGGTGCTGGGGCTGTGAGGCTGCTGTCCTGGGAAGAGCGCCGCAGAGGGACAGCCCCTCTGTCCGGAATCCCAGGCTGGACCAGTCTCCACGTGTGGGTCGCTGAGGGCCCCCTCGGGGAGGGCTGCAGGCTGCCAATAGCCAGCGCTCCCAGCGGCTGGGAGAGGGAGCGTGTGACTTCGAAGGGGACCGGGGTGCACATCACACACCACACCACGAACTACCGCGTGCACCAGACTTTCGGTAGAGTTTCCCAGAGCATGCTGCAAGTTGCAGCAGACACCATGTGACCCCGAAGCCTGAAATACTCACCATCTGGCCCTTCAAGGAAAAGTTTGCGATCCCCAATCTATATTTATTTAGCGCATCAAGAGCAGCATTTAAAAAAATGAACTAGGATAAAAATGATCAAAGTGTGCGGCTCTCAGTGAGGCTCAGTGCCTCGGGTTTGGTTCTCTGTGAGACATGAGATGTGTGTCTTGGGGCGCCCGGGTGGTGCAGTCGGGTGAGCGTCCGGCTCTTGGTTTCAGCTCAGGTCATGATCTCAGGGTCATGCGACCGAGCCCTGGCATCGGGCTCTGAGCTCACTGGGGAGTCTGCTTGAGATTCTCTCCCTCCCTCTGCTCCCCGCCCCCAATTTGTGCTCACACTCTCTCTCTCTGTCTCTCTCCCCCCCCCCAAAAAAAAAAAAACGTGTCTCTCATGGTGGGTGGGTCACAGTGGGAAATTTGGGAAGCCCTAATGCCTGGTGATGAGTTTGCCCCTCACCTGTCACCTGCAGAGTGCAAAAGCCAGGTACGTGCTTCCTGTTTCAGAATGCAGGCTGTGAGCGAAGGTGACTGTGGCTGGTGTCGTGAGTCTGGCAAGTTCCAAACTTCCGTCTGGGGTGGGTAGAGTGAGCCTGCAGGCCTCTGAGCAGCGTGGTCGAGGCCTTTGTCAGGTCAAGCCCTCTCAGATCCCTTGTACAATTTCTGCTTCTAAATGCTTTCCGTTCAGTCTGAGCAGGACCAGCACTGCCTGTGGTTAAAGGACGCGGACAGTGGTTCTCATGTTTGGGTGAGCATTGGAGGGTCCCCTGGAGGGCTTGGTAAGCGCGCTCGCCTGGGCCCCACTCTGGAGTTTCTGAATCTTCGGGGCTAAGCTGGAGTCAGACTTGGCCGAGGCTGCTGGCAGGGACACCCCTCTTCGAGAACCACTGCTTCGGGCCATAGAATTCTAGACAGTCCGGAATCATGGAGCCGGGGCGGCTCCTTCACCATCTGGCCATGCTTCCATCTTACCTGAACTCTTAATCATTTCGTATATTTAACTAGACTCCTCCTTTGCTTTTTAGATGCATTTGTTTTCAAAGGAAGCTCCGTATCTCCACTGTAAATAGAAAATCAGTGTCATGTCACAGAAACAAAGTAAACACTGGAGGCAACACCAGTGTCAGCGAGCCCAGGCTGGTGGCGGCCCTGTCCTGCTGTCCATGTTGAGAAGGGGCATGGGGGCCCAGTGATGGCTGAAGGTTAGAGAGATATCACAGGCCTGTCAGCACTGAACAGAGACTCAATCTGGAAGCTGAAAGAGGCCTCTGTCTTGGGGAGGAAATGCGTTCTTCAGTGTGTGGGGTGAATGATCCAGTACCACAACTGAGTACTAGCTGACGTCACCTGGGGGACCCAGCCCACACTTCAGCCGGCACCGACCGTGGGTGCCGGCCACTCTCTCTCAGTCGCCGTTCGGGCAGCTTGTCACGGTCTGTAATGGTCTTGTTGGTTTGTTGCTTTCCCACTTGGCTCTGCCTTGCCTGCTGGGATGGGCGCCCCGTTAGCGGAGGGCGCACCTGGCTGGTCCCCGTGGCAGCCCAGCGCCTAGCAAGAGACCCTGCACTGGCGAGGCCCTCCCTGGATGTGTGCTGAATGAACACAAGCATCTCCCATCTTATGGTGGCACGGGGCTCGTAGTTCTTCCCCGTGAGGGCCATCTCTCCCTCCAGGGATCCCAGTGTCCTTGTGAGCAGGACCCCTGGAATCCTTGGGTTGCTCTGCTTTCTTTGTGGTTGGGCGGTCCTGGGCCCCTGAAGGCACCTATTTCTGGATCCGGTGATGTTCTCACTGGACCACAAGCCCTCGTGCCAGTCAGGCCCTGGCTGGGGGACTGGGAGAGGGTGATAAAGGGACCGTTTACAAAGGCCTGGGCAGGGTCCACAGAAACCTGGCTGTGCAAAGGGGACAGGAAGATAGGAAGATAAAGTCGGGAATGGAGAGGGGGGCTCCCAGGGAGGGAAGGCTGCCTCAAGGATGCCGAAGCCTTGGGAGGGATGCAGCCGCATGGGGACCCTGCAGGGAGGGAACAGGAAAAGACCCTCAGACGTCACCCTCTTCCCACCCTCGGCTCCTGTGCCAAGCCTCTCATAGGCTGAACTCAGCTGGAAGCCAGAGCCCAAGGAGTTCGCTGGCTACTACACACCCACCCCAGAGCCCGGGTCAAGGCAGAGGGGATGGACCTGGAGAGGCCAAGAGGCTCAGCACAGCCTCAAGAGCAGGAGGGGCCAGCGGGAGAGTCTCTGTCCCAGGGCTTGAGCTGAGCCGGGAGTGGGACGAAGCTGAACAGAAAAAGAATGACCAATCTAGGTGTCAGGTGGCCTGGTATGGGGTGTCCTGCCCAGATCCCCTTTATTGGCTGTGCCCCCAGCCCCGGAGACCACGAGTACTGGCTGCTAGCAGTTCTCAGCACCCTTCCTGTGCAGGCGTGCTGGTGGCCGAGTGGGAGCCGCCTCGCCTGGGGAGCCGGGCACCTACTCACACCCAAGACCTGGCCCCATCTGCGATGCTGCTCACGCTCCACACTCCGCTGAGACCCCGCCCTGGCTCTGTGCCTCCCCTGTCCTCTCCCACCGAGAGCACCCTCCCTGCAAAGCACTTTCTCAAGGGTTCCCACTCAGATTTTGCTTCCCGGAAACTGGACCTCAGGTACCCTCACCATTTCCTGGCTGTGTGAGCTGCGTGATAGTGAAGAAGTTCCTTAGAGATTCTAAGCCCCAGGATTTTACCTGGAAAATGAGCAAAGTGGTTTCCTGAATTCATAGGAGGATCAAAAAAGCCATGTCTTAGGAACAGAGATTGCTGGAAGTGGGTCTGTGGGAGCATATGCATCCACCTGCTAGGAGCGGTTCTCCGCGGGTCGGGGTATTGCTAGGGATTTTCGTTTTCCTGTTTTTACCCATCTGTATTTTCTAATCTTTCTTTGCTTAACTTGTTTTATTCGTATAGTTTTGTTTTGTTTTAAGACCCATACCACACAAAAGAAAGCATCAGAACATGCAAGGCCACGAGAGAGAGAACCACTGACCAGGTCCCAACAAGTCCGGTCTAATCTATAGAATGGGATGAATCTTGTATAATTCAGGTCCAATTTATAACACAAGACATGAATCCTTTGCCTATTTCAGCAACGCCAGCACTCAAACAACCCTTTCTCTCCAGGTCTTTGTGACCTGCCCGACAGGGGATCTGAACTCATCAGAACACCGGGCACAGAGGCTGAGAACGTTGGACGGACGGGAAAGGTCCTCCAGGAGGAGAAGGCGGGCTGGTCTGGATCCAAACTGGGGATAATAATAATACGAAAAAGAGCAGCTCGAATGGTCCCAGCTTTTGCGTTGTGCCCGTCATGGCCCTTACATACTTGTCTCAGGTTAACTGCTTTACCCCAATGGCAGCCCTCTGAAGTGGGCACTGTTAGCATGCCATTTTGCGGAGGGAAATCTAAGATGCATGGAGGGTGAGGAGCCAGGCTGTGAGTGGGAGAGCCACGGCTGGAGTCCGGCCACCTGGCTCCAGGGCCTGTGTCCTCCGCCACACTGCGATGCCAGACTGCACGGAGCAGGCCCCGGATCTGCCGCTGGGGCACATGCCCAGCTCTCCGTGGGGCTTTGAAGGTCTCTGCGTCCCAAACTGGGACTTAGGTACATGCTTAATGAGTCCTGCACTCTATGGAACTTGCCTCAAGAGTTCTTGGAAATGTCTACAACTTGTTGTCTTCTTTCCAAGTTACAAAAGTTCAGCTAATGGGAAGGGTGGACTCAGGCATAAAAACCCCCGCAACCTCAGGGAAACTAGCTCGCGTTGCCGTCCTGCCTTCCTGACAGAGGCTCCTGGAGTTTGTAACGTGTCACCTGGGTGTCAAACAGCACACGTCAAACCCCAGGGGCCCCAGCCAGACTGAGCAGTCCGGGAATGAAATCAGGGAAGAAAAGGAAAGGTGGATGCGTGAAAGGTGTGGGGGCCAGAGTGCAGATCCTTCAGAATCAACCGGTAGGAGTCGGTTGGACTGTGCATCACCCTGTGCCTTCTAGAACAGTGGGCTCCCGGAAGTCACCTCCTGCATCTCTATGGGGCCCCTCAGTCCCTCTGCCATTGGCATACGGCACCATCCCATGCTTCTCTAAGGGGACAAGCCTGTCTCCGGGGACATGTGGGCACGAGCATATGCCCACAGGGCCTCAGCTCTGCCTGAAGTTCATCTCACTTGCCATTATTATATCAAGCCATCGGTGCACAACAAACTTCCTCCTAAGATAAAAACAAAATCCTTTCGGGATGAGGACAGTTCCTCAGGGAGCGGATTTCTAACTCAGCTTGTGGATTAGCGAGGTTCAGGCCCAGGTGCTGCAACAAGAAGACCCGTCAGGACAGTGGCTCACGCCACCAGAGGCCGAGCTCTCACTTCGCCCTGGGCAGCCGGGCTGGCGGGATGGCTGCACGCCACGCCACCTGCAAGCGTCCTGGTGCCCTCGGTCATCTCCCTGCCCTGTCACCTCGGAGGGTGAGGTCCTTGCCCGCAGGCTCGAAGCGGACCCGCCAGCACCACATCAGCACTCCAGCCAGGACAACGCGGAGCAGCACGGAGGTCAGACAGTGCCTCGTGAGACGTGACATGGGATTGCACGCCCCCTTGGTGAGGACTCAGTCACGGGAGCCCACCTAGCTGACGGGGAGCAGGGGAGTGGCGGCCGCGCACCCTGCCAGCACTTGGGACGGACTTCTGTCACTACAGGGAAGAAGGGGGGCCCTCCCTCTGCCTCCACCCAGTCCTGTTGAGTCTGTCTGACACTGATTTCTTGTCGGCCCAGGGTTTCCCACCCAGCTTACTGCCTGGCGACCCATCTTCCCGACCTGTGTGCTGGCCCTCCACGGTCTATCAGTCCCCCTGGGCTCCTGTAACAAAACAGCACAGACTTGGGCTTAGACAAAAGACATTTATTTCTCACGCTTCCGGAGGCTGCAAGTCCAAGATCAAAGCACCGGCAGAGTCAGTTCCTAGTGAGGACTCTCTTCCTGGCTTGCAGAGGGCCGCCTCTGTGGGTCCTGATCCCATGTGCTGGAGCTAGAATGATCTCCCTCTTCCAGACGTTTTTTTTTTTTTTTTAAAGATTTTATTTATTTATTTGACAGAGAGAGACGAGGAGAGAGGGAACACAAGCAGCGGGAGCGGGAGAGGGAGAAGCGGGCTTCCCGCGGAGCAGGGAGCCCGACGCGGGGCTTGATCCCAGGACCCTGGGATCGTGACCTGAGCCGAAGGCAGACGCTTTTTTTTTTTTTTTAAAGATTTTATTTATTTATTTGACAGAGAGAGACACAGCGAGAGAGGGAACACAAGCAGCGGGAGTGGGAGAGGGAGAAGCAGGCTTCCCGCGGAGCAGGGAGCCCGATGTGGGGCTCGATCCCAGGACCCCGGGATCATGACCTGCGCCGAAGGCAGACGCTCAACGACTGAGCCACCCAGGCGCCCCGATCTCCCTCTTCTTATAGAGCCACTAATCCCATCACGAGGGTCCCACCCGCATGACCTTCCTCACCTCCCAAAGGTCCCTACCTCCAAGTACCATCACAGTAGGTGTTAGGATGTCAACAGTAGGAATCTGAATGGTGGGGGGGAGCACAAGTCAATCCATGGCAGTGAGACTCCACGAATCTCTTGCCGTCTGAGTCCAAACCCCACCCAGCCCCACTGCCCACAGAGCCCTGGCTATGCCAGGATCCTACAAACACGGGGCACGACTCTATTGTTCCTTGCAGATTACTTGCTATTTACATGATTGATTACATGGGCCCAGGAGAGGGATGGAAGCCAGCGACCCCGGGGACCAAATTCCACCCTGGTTGATGAATAAGCCTCCTTTTCAAGCTCAGGCCCAGAGGAGCAGATGTATAGGAATGCAAATTTGTTAGAAGCCAATGACCAGTTCGTCAGCAGTTCCAAATATCCCCAAGGCTTCCCAGCCCCTTCCAATGTCCCACTGCCAAATTAAACACATGCATGCACTTGGTGGACGTGCACCAGACGTTAGAGGGCAGAGAGAGGAGGGAAGCCAGCTTCGGCCCACTCTCATAGGCCTCTCCCGGGCCGACGAAGAAGCCCGCGGCCGTGTGAAATAGTATTCATGGGCTCAGCATCCACAAGACTCTCGGACCTATTTGGGGGGATAAATGGCTGCTCAGAAAGGTTCCCACCTCTCTGTATAAATGTGATTTCACACTCTACTCAAAATGCCCCAGGAACTCGCAACAAAAAAATGGGTGCTCAGATGGGCCCCCTCGATGAACAGCTCCTTGTGCCTCGCCATTGGGAAGCTTGGAAAACCACCTTTCTTGTCTTTTTCAGGAGCCCAGCCGACCAGGTTGGTCTCTGAGAACTGCGCTGAGCACACACTCTCCCAGCGAATGGCCGATTCGCTGGCCATCGCCCACCCTTGCTTAGGCCGTGCCATGTCACTGTGAACGCTGTCCTTGCTGTTCCAGAGGCCCTTCCTATTTAAACCTTTCTCTGCCTTCCCAGCCCAGTTCAGATGCTGCCTCCTCCTGGAAGCCCCCCGAGAGCTCCCATTCTGCCCGTTCTTATCTCGTTAATGTCTCTCATCGTCCAATGCTGTCCGAACACCCGGTGGGGTGGCCTTATTAGCAATCATGGAATCCGGGCCCAGCTCATCGTTAGCTATGTTACCCTGGGCAAGTCATACCACCTGACCGTGCCTCAGTTTCCCCATTGGGAAGAGGGTGAGGCAGTGAGACCTGGTGTGTGTGTGGTAGCTCACAGGTATGCTGTGGCCCCTGCTCAGGCTTCCCCTCCATCCCCCGGCCTGGGATGAGGGCTGCACGGGAGCACATGGTGGAGGAGGAAGTCGGAGGGATGTGGGGTTTGGGGCCCAGGCCTCATGGGGGTTTGGTCAGCTGAAGGACTTAGGATGTTAACCAGGGAACCTGGCCGGGATTTGGGCCAAGGAGTGACCCCCTCAGCACTATATCTGGGAAGGTGGGTGGGAGGGGGTCTATAACCTGCTGCTCGCAGGGCCAGGGGAGGGGAGGGTAGAGCCCAGCACTGAATGCAGAGCACCAGGCGTGGGCCCTGCCCAGAGTCACTGCTCCTTGCACTCACACTCACTGCCCCGACACCGGGCAGAGTGTCCTTACACATCTGCAGTGGGCACGGGGACCAGAAGGGAACAGAAGCCCTGTACTCCAAGTGGCCAGGGAGGAACGGGACTGGCTATCAGCCAGAAGGCAGTGCCAGGCTCCTTCTGGATCATTCCTTGGCAGAGCAAAGAGTGTGCTGTTCTTGGCACACAGAAGACAGAACCCCGATATTCACTAGGTACGTGCCCCAGAGTTCGGGGAGTCTCTGCACTTGGGAACACCACCATTTCCAAGATGCTCCTAGGGAGTCATGGAAGGGCCCAGGCTCCTGCCACCTTGTGGCTCTGCCTTCCCCCTAGGATGCCAGAGTCCTCTGCATTCAGCATGTAGACGGGAGGGAGGTGACCTATGCCTCTTCACCAACGGGATCCTTATGCCCCTTCTGCTCACATTCTCTCCATGAGGACTGGCCAAGGGGTCCCATGGTCCTACCTGCTTGCCTGGTGGGCTGGCAAGTGTGGTTCCTAGATGGGCAGCGACTCTAGTATGGAGGTTGGTGGACGAGGAGCTGCCCTTGCTAGGCGTGGGTTGATGATAATAGAGCAAGAGCCCCAAGGAAAGGGACCCCCTCCCACACAATACACCCCACCCCAGGCGTTATTTTTTGAGCAGGAGTTCAATACAGACCTGTTGAATGAGTAACTGAAGGAATAGAGGAATGAGTGAAAAAAGCCACAGACTTTGCTAAGTCCAGGAGATATTTCCGGGTTGTTCTGGCTTTTTGGAAAGACTGCTTAGCATGGTTCTCCAGTCAGAAAGGAAAAAAAGAATTGGCTGGACGGAGGTGCCATTTTTCTCTAAGACAGTGGAAGGAAGCATTTTGACTGTTGTCCAGGATATCCGGAGCGGGGCGGACGGACCCCTTCCCCAGCCAGGCCTCATTCCCAAAGGCTGTGTGTTTATTTGGAAGAGGTCTGTTCCTGCTGGAGGACAGGTGTTCCGAGTGCAGCCGACGTGCCACGGTTGGAGGCCTGGGTCCTGCGCTAGCTCGGCTGCCTGGAAATGGATGGCTTTTCTCGTCTCTCTGCTGGGAACTGGGAGTTTCCCAGCAAAAGGTAACACAGCCTGTGGAATATTATTTCCTGAGAAGCACTGGATTTCCCCCCACATTAGTCATTGTAGAATGTGTATTATTTTAACTCTTGGAGTTGGACTTGGGTCTCAGGCCACTCTGAAGGCAGAGTGGAAAATCGCCAGTGGGGCCAGCGGCTGGTGGCTGGGAAGGACGGGCCTCTCTTCTCTTAGAGATGATATCGTTCTCCTGAAGGCCCAAACAAGCCTTGTCCAGGGCCAGGACCTGGTGACTTCTCAGAAGTGGGGTCCAAGCCCTTGGTCCCTTGCAGGCCGGGTGGGAGTGGAGTAGAGGGGGGTGGTACGCAGTGAGGGTTAGAAGATCTCATTGAATGACCGCCCGCTCTGTGCCAGGTGCAGACAATGCCCTGGAGGTGGGAATAGATCAGCAACCCAGCTACCAACAGTAGGGGGACACAGCAGGTTTACAAGCTCAGAAGAAGTGTCAATACACTCTTCATGGGAGGGATGGGTCCCTGAGGATGTGGGGAGTTTTCCAGATGAGAGCAAGGGTGCCACAGGCGTCAGGGTCTGTGAGAGCAAGGTCTGGAAAGGGCAGGTGTCCTTCCAGAGCTGGAACCGTCCCCCTGGCCCCCCAGTGTAGCCCTCCATGTCCAGCCAAGTTTGCTGGCTGCATGGGTGGGAGGTCCCAAGCAGCTGCTCAGCAGTGGTGGTGCGGGCTGGGAAAAGGCAGTGAACTTGAGAGTCCCCTCATATCTGTGGGAGAATGTGGGGAGGTCAGGAAGGCAGAAGGCACTTCAGGGGCTATCAGAGGTGACCATGCCATGGCTGGGCGGTGACCAGCTAGGTGCAGCCTGGCCAGGACCCCCCACTCCAGCCAGGGCCCTCCTGTCCTCTGAGCCCCCTTTCCATTGGTGGGGATCCTGAGGGAGGCTATGAGCGGACATCGCCCTATGGGCACCTGCCTCTTAGTGTCGGAAAATCCTGTTGGCAATTGGCAGGTGAAGCAGGTGAGGTTCGCCAGGTGTTAGAGTGAGGGCCCTGGAGCCAGACCGCCTGGGTTCAAATCCCGCTCTGTGATTTCCTAGCTGCGTGTCCTTGAGCTAGTCCCTTCTGAGCTTCAGAGACAATAGCACCCCCCTGAGAGTTATGAGGGTTCCATAGGAGACGTATAAATGCCAGGCACATCTGAACCATGCTATGAAACTAAGCTGATACTCCAGGACCCCCAATCCTCTGCGTCTTGGGGCCTCTCCTCTTTTTTTCTCCACTGTCCCCTCTTTTCTCTTTCCCCCTCCAGTTCTATCTCCTTCCGTGTCTCAGCCAGCCTCAGGAGCCTGCTCTGTTTAAACTGCTCTCAGAGTTGCTAATGACAGTCTTAAGTGTTCCTGACACTCCACATGGTTGCCTGAATCCCGGTTCCCCGGTCAGAGCACAGAGGAAGTCAGGAGGAGGGGCTCAGCCTTTGGCATGAATGGCTATGCAGTTTTCAAGGCCCAGATCAAAAGCCCTCTCCTCCAGGAAGTCCTCTAGAACTCCGTCGAGCAACCAGTCGCTGCCTGTCCATCCCCCTGCCCCCTCCCCACCCTCACACTCTGGGCATCGATGCGAAATGCCCCAGAGACACTGTCGCCGGCAGGCTGTCTTGCCTGTGGCCGGAGCAGCGGCCCCTCTCCCATCCTCGGCTGCCTGGTTAAAACGCTGGTCACGGGAGGGACTGCAGACTCCAGCTCTCTTTTCACCCCGTGTCCGTGGAGTGCCAGCACCTAGATTAAAACGACGAACACATACTGCGGGTGAGGCCCGGGTGTACCGGGAGCCGTGGGGACCTCGAACATAGTGGGGCCCAGATGAGCAGCCTAGTGTCCTGTCTTCTCCTGCTCTGCCCTGTGCCCGCCGCACCCCAAGCCTCACCTTCTCGAAGACACTGCTTCCATCCCTGCACCTTCTCTCCCTCCTCGTTTGTCCTGGCCATTATTTTCCTTTTTTTTTTTCCCCACGGGAAAGGTCTCCGGACAGTGTTTTTATTTGTGGAGCACATGTGGTGTGCGAGCCTGTGGTGCTCACGCTCCCGCTCTGCTACATCCCAGGGCGGCCAGTGGTCTCTGCACGAAACAGGTTTCTAGGAAGCAGCATCCGGCTGCGGAGAGTGATCCAGAAAAAGGAAGTCTAATTTTTATTTCAGGGGCCAGCTGACTGTTCCTTTAAGGGGGTGGATAGTAAATATTTTGGAGTTTGCAGGCCATACTGGCTTGCAGGGGGCTCTGGCAAACTACTGAATCCTGCCATTGTAACACCAAAGCAGCCAGAGACGTGACTGTGTTCCGATAAAACTTTATTTACAAAAGCACACAGCCGTCTGGATTTGGCTGTAGTTTGCTGGCCCTGCTTGGGTCCGTCCCACACTTGAGAATTTGTCCACAATAGTAGCACATCCCATAATGTGTTTCCGCCCTTCTCGAATTCTCCCGGGCATTTCTCGTGGGTGACACCCCCTAGCACTCCACCATACCTTCTCCACCTCTGTCCGGCCCCTCTTTCCAGGCCTCTCTGGCTGGGGGCGCGGCCTCTGCCCGTGTCCCTCTTGCACACACGGGATTTGAGAAGGGTGTTGGCGCAGGAGAGGGCACACCTTGCCCACATCACAGGTCACTAACCCACCGACCTCCCTCCATTGTCTGACTGGGGATGATGTTGCCATTTTACAAAACAGCCAACGGAGCAAGCTGAGTCAGAGACGGGGCTGGAGCAGCTCCGCCAGGACACCCCCCCTCAGAAGGCCCCCTCCTGCCCCTGCGGCTCCCGCCCCTCTTCCTCTTGGCCACCTTGTTAGGACGCAGCTCTGTTTCCCGGGTTCGATCAGGGAATCTGCGTGTGGGGCCAGAGAAGGGGCATCAGTGACTGTCGAGGCCCAAAGCCTTGGGACCCCCAATATTATCTCACATGAGGCACCTTCTCCCCAACAGCAGCCGGACAGACGGAAGCCGAGGAGTATGGTTGGCTGAAAGAGGGGATGATAAGGGCATCTGGGACTGAACAGGCCACTTGGCATGTCTTAGGTCCTCTGCAAAGTGCTGTGTACGCACAATGCTAACTGCTTGGCGTGTGCACTTCCGGTGTGCGGGCACCGTGCCCAGGGAACAGCCTCCCGAGCTCCCCGTGCGGCCGCACTGTTATCCCTGCCCTAGGGATGAGGGCTGAGGCTCAGAGATGCTAAGTAATCTTCTCAACATCGTACAGCAGGGTCCAAACCCTCACCCAGGCTCCGCCACACACACTGCCTTTAGTTACTCAACTGGGTTGGATGGTGTCCCCCAAACTCCTGTCCTTCCCGGAGACGTGACCTTATTTGGAAATAGGATTATTGCAGATGTGATTAGGTAAGATGAAGTCATTCCAGAGTACGTGGGCCCTTAATCCAAAATGACTGGTGTCCTTATAAGAAGAGGAGAGACAGAAAGACAGACACACAGAGGGAAGACATCCAAGTGACGACAGAGGCAGAGACCGAGAGACGTGTCTGCAAGCCGAGGGACGCCAGGGATTGCCGGCAGCCGAAAGGAGAGCATGGAACAAATTCTCTCCTGGAGCCTTCAGAGGAAGCACGGCCCTGAGCTACTTTGGTTGCAGACTCCTGGCTTGCAGACTGCAGGAGAACACACTTGTGTTGTCTCGGGCCCCCCGTGTATGCTGTGCAATCATGACAGCCCTGGGAAACAGATAGGGTCACTAAGCCACGTGACACGGGATCTGACGATTCCAGACTCTGGTCCCTGGTCAGTCCAGCCTCCAGAGTTGAAAACTTGAAGGCTCTGGTGGAGGCCAAAGACACAGGAAGAGCCTGGAAGGGTAGCCCGAGGGTCACTAGGAGTGGGTCCTTCCCCAAATATTTGTAGGCTGCAGTTTCCTGAATCCTCTGTAGCCTCTGCTCTCACTCCAGGACTGGGGCTTTGTCAAAAATCGGCACAGAGCTCCTCTCCAGGCCCGCAAGGATCTACCATGATGGACGGTATGGCCCACGCTCCCAGTCCCCTGCTGCGTCATTCAGGAGCCCGACTTGGCTCAGTGCAGAAGCCCCAGGGTGGGGTCTTCAGCCTCGCCTGGCATGTCCCGTGGTTGGTCATGAGACTGACAAGGGCAGACAGAGTAGGAAGGAAAGACAGAATGCAGGTGAGAGGGGCACCTAGGTGGCTCAGTTGGTTAAGCGACTGCCTTCAGCTCAGGTCATGATCCTGGAGTCCCTGGATCGAGTCCCACATCAGGCTCCCTGCTCGGCGGGGAGTCTGCTTCTCCCTCTGACCCTCCCGACCCTCCCCCCTCTCATGCTCTCTCTCTCTCAGTCTCTCTCTCTCAAATAAATAAATAAAAAATCTTTTAAAAAAAAGAATGCAGGTGAGAGACAGAGACGGGAGAGGGAGCCCGGGGTGGGGGGGGTGGGCACGGAGAGAGGCACATGGGAAAGGACAGCTCAGCAATCCTCCAGGCCCCCCACGTGTCTCAAGCTTGACTGTCTACTGTCTTTGGAGTGCCCTGAGCTCACTGCCACCGTGACACATGGTGACCCTGGAGCTGGGGGTGGGGCCCGTCCCATCCACCCTCATGGCCTGAGAGCTGGGAAGGGTCCTCACGGGGAAATTAGTGAGCCAGGCAGAGACCACGAGAACGCACTGCCGCTGGGGCTGAGCCTGCCGCCTCAGGCCAGCTGTACCGCTCGCTGAAATACTGACACAGTTCCACGTTGGTTGGTAAATAGCCGCCGCCTCGAGTTTTCTGAGTGCTGCCCGTTCACCATCCTAGACACCTTGACCCTGGAGTTTGTGTCGAAATGCCTGGCAGAGCGAGGGTCTCCGGGAGTCCGGTGTCTGCACCATGGTGCTGGTGAATGTTTTGAACGTCACCCAAGAATACAGGGACCGTCAGAACCCGGGGGCTGGGACCGAGCTGGGGAGAAGACCCAGCAAGATGCTGCTGCTGCTGTCGGGCTTCGAGGAGCCGGAGCGACAGTGGGCCTGTGTCAAGGGTGACTAGAGCCGGCGCTCATTCGCAAGCGGCCCCCCACGTGCCGGGCCCCAGACTGCGTGCTCCACAGGAGGAAGCGTGTAGTCCTCACCACACCGTCGGCTGGGGCTTCCACTCCAGAGCTGCCCACAACACCCAGGGGGCAACAGGCCCTGCGTCCGTCTTGACACGAAGTGCTGGGGTCTTCCTTCTGCGCTCGTCTTTTGATGCAATCTCTGGGGATGAGGCTGAGGCGCAGGGTGGGAGCGGTCAGGTTCACGCAGTTTTCTGTCTCTCCCTCATCCCTCATTCTGGACCTTCCAGAACATTTCTCACTGTGCCTGCTGTCCAAGCATCCCCACGAGGCCTGTCTTCTCCTCTGAGGACCACTCCTGTTGGCTGGACCGGGGTTGGGCAGAGCCCCCGGTGCGCTTAGTGTGGTCACATCCTGTCATCTGTGCTATTTCTGTTATTTTTGATGGATTGTTTTTCCTCCTCATTATGGATTCTATTTTCCTGATTCTTGGCATACTGGAAAATTTTGTATTGGATGCCAGATATTGGGAATCTTACCTTGTTGGGTGACAGATATTTTTGTATTCCTATAAATATTCTTGAGCTTTATTCCAGGACACATTTAAGCTACTTGGAAGCAGCTTGATCATTTAATTTTTTTATGGTCAAAAGTAACCAATTGCAATAATCATTTGAGCATCTTGGATGTACACAACCTGGGCCAAGATTTTTATTTTTAATGAATAAGAATGTAAGCAATCAACTCCTATTTTGAGACCCTGCTATGTGTATAATTCTCAGCTACGTTGTTTTTAGGTCAAGAAATTGGCCTATGATAGGTGTCTTTTGAGCACTGGCTGGACTCATGATTTGGAGGTAACATCTTTCATGGTCAATGAGTAAACAAGATTACGGCCATCTTTCTCCTACCCACTGTGGGCAGCATGCCACATACTCTCACAGGCCCGGCAACCACTACCTCTTCTATGCGCTAGGGCTTGATTTCTTCCCTGAGATGCGGACAGGAAGGTTGGCCCTCGCCACGGGACGGAATGCTGCAGGGCCGTGCAGGATGTGGCCTGACATTTCTTTATTACCTCTCCACTACTCATCATTTAGTTCAACCCCCACTATTTCCCGACACAGCCCTTATTCTCCTGGTTGCCACTTGCAGATGAGGAAGCAGGATTGGGGAAGGGACCCTTGTCCAAGGCGGTACCTGCCAGCCGGGGCAGAGGCGAGGCGTGAGTGTGCCTGATACCGGGACCCTGTCCCTCTGCCACCTCCCATCTTGCCCCGTTTCAAAGTGAGTTGGAAGGAAGACAGCCGCCAGGGAGCCAGGAGAGGTGGAGAGAGCCTCTGCCTCAGCCATACGTCCATTGGATGCAGCATTGTAAAAGATCACTTGGCAGAAGAGGAGCAATAAATCAAAGTACCCCTCACACACAGTCTGCAATCAAAGGCATCGTCCTGGAGAAGCAGAGCACTTGCCTCTGCAAGTGGGGCTCAGCCGTAAACCACAGGACACTCCATTACCCGTGGACGAGACTCAGGACCCCTACACAGTCCCAGGGCCACCTCCTCCCTGCTGCCCACCAGTGATGGTGGCCCCCACCCTGGTTCTGGGGGGCAGGCCTGGCTCAAACGACACTCTGCCCAGAAACCACAAGTTTATGAATCCCAGAAGTTTCGCTCGCTCAGGTCAGGCTCCGAGCTTGGCTGACGTTAGCGAAGACATTTTTCTCTGTCAGGCTACAGAACGCAGCACAGAGACACCAGCTGTGAGGCCTCAGAACCCGGGTCTCTAATTAAAACAGTGGAAACTTAGATATCTTCACGGATTCATCACTGCCGCCACTGGCTGTCACCGGGAAGGCTTTGGGGCCACCCCCACCTTGTTTGTATGCCAGCAGGGTCCCACTGTTGGCCTGTGTGTGTGCGAGTGTGTGTGTGTGTCCATGTGTCAGCATGCGTCTGTGTCAGTGCGTGTCAGTGTGTGTGTGCAAGTGTGAGTGCACGTCAGTGTGTCAGCATCTGCACGTGAGTGTGCGTCTGTATCCGTGAGTGTGTCCGTGTCTGCATGTGTGAGTGTGTGTGTCGGTGTGCATGGGTTACAAGTGTGTGGGTGTGTCTTGTCTGCACGTGTGAGAGTGTCGGTGTGTGTCGGTGTGCGTGGGTTACAAGTGTGTGGGTGTGTCCGTGT
>NC_058418.1:56666578-56672669 GCF_002201575.2 Neomonachus schauinslandi | reverse complement strand
GTGAGTGTGTGTGTCGGTGTGCGTGGGTTACAAGTGTGTGGGTGTGTTATGTGCACGTGTGAGTGTACATGTGTGCACACAAGCCAGTGTGCATCTGTGTGTCTCGGTGAATGTGTCAGCGTGTGCGTCTGTGTGTGTGTGCGCGTGCGTGCATGCCCATGTTTTCTCTTCCTCGTGTTCTACCTTTTCTGCTTCTTTCCCTTTACTTCTTTCTTTTTCTCGAATCTAGTGGTCAACCAAGAGGAGAGAATTTCATCAACCAGTGATTTTTATCACCTCTCGGAGCTTGAAAAAACATCACTGCTCAAAGTGATCTTATGCTACATCTCAATTAATCCTTCCAATAGCCAGGCAAGGTGGTTTTATCAATTCTATCTACTTTACAAAAGAGGAACTGAGGCCAGGTGAGCTTGGCTCCCTGGTCCAGGTGACCCAGCCCGGGGCTGAGCTGGGTTTGCACCCCAGCTTGCTCCCCACCCCTACCCGATCTGACCTCTGCATAGACTCTGCCACCTTTAGGTGTCCAGCCCTGTGCCAGAAGTCCAAGGGAGGGACACGGTGGTAGCTGTGAGTGGACGGCACAGGTTGGTATGTAAGTATCCTTCATTTTGCAGAGAGGGAATTGACACTTGGAGATTGGAGCCAGTAGTGTGGGCCAGCTCCCAGCTCCTGACCCTCACAATTCCCTGCACCCAGATCTCTTGGCCTGATGTTGCCTCTAGTCCCCAAACCTGCTCTGCCCCACATGTTGGCAGAACCTAACCGCTGAGGTCTAATGCCCCCAGGGGCATAAATGTCTGAGCTCCTCATGTCAGCCTAGTAATTCTGAGGTATGATCTGTGATTTCACAAGGGCTTAGTTTGATGGGGAGACAGTCAGTAGTACACAAATGTGTGTACATGTGTCAGCAAGTGTGTGACACACAGCAAGTGTGTTATACACAGGAGTGTGATGTAACATGAGCTAGAGACACACAGGAAGTAGCAGGGTGGCTGCTGCTGAAGAACAGGGGCACCAGTTTGTACAGGGTGGTCAGGGAAGGCCTTGGAGGAGGCATTGACTGGTGTACAGACCTGAAGGAATTGAGTGAAGGAGCCATGAAGAGATATGGGAGGACAATATTCAAAGCAGGCAGAAGAGAAGGGGAAAATGGTGGTTGTTATCATCCCCATCATTACCATCCTCCCCATCCCCACCGCAATCATCATCCTCACCATTCTCACCATCCCCACCATCACCATCACCACCAGGACCACCATCCCCATCCTCACCATCCCATCACCATCACCACCAGGACCACCATCATCATGATCATCACCATCCCCATCATCATCACCACCATCACCATCATCACCATCCCCATCCTCACCATCTTTACCATCCCGACCACCATCCCCACCACAATCATCCTCCTCCTCCTCCTCATCACCATTATCACCATCATCATCTTCACCATCCTCACCATCCCCACCATCACCATCACCGTCACCACCAGGACCACAATTACCATGATCATCACCATCACCACGATTATCATCACCACCATCATCACCATTCCAATTCTAATTCACTTGGTCTGGGTGGGATGCTGTGGCATTTTGTTAAAGCTCCCCTGATGATTCTAAAGTACATCACCAAGGCTGGGAGCTGCTGCCACCCTGAGCTAAAACACCTAAAAGGCAAAATTTCATGTTAAAATTCCATATCACAAACCTCTATGGGGTCGATTTTCTTACTCATCCCATTGTAGATGGACAACAGATTCAGAGAGAATAGGGGACTTGGTTAAGACACCAGCCCACCAGTTGTGTGGGGCCCATGTGATCCAAGTGCGCACCCTCAGCCATTGTCTCTCCTCACTGGCCACTGAGTCAGAGACAGAGACATCTTCAGAGCCTCGGCACATAATATGCTCCCAGGGAATATTGTGGATGGGTTAAAGCTTGTTTCCAAGCCAGGACCTGCAACTCCCAGCCCAGGACACCTCCACTTCCCATCTTTGCCCCAAATGTATGCTACCTTTTGAAGAAGAAAGCCAGCCGTGAGAGGCCAAAAAATCGATAAAGGTGATCATATCACCATAGCTGTTACTGTGGTTGCTGTTTCTCACATTACCGAACCCCACTTGGTGCAACATTCTAAGAAGCATCTTTATATCTGTTAATTTGTAACAAGCATACAAGAGGGCTGCCAGTCACTTCCCTGCTTTCTCAGATGAGCAAACCTAAGGCAGAGAAAGATTAAGAAACTTGCCTAAGTCACACAGCTGGTGAGCGGCAGAGCCAAGATCATGCATCAACTTTGATTTGTTGGGAACTCAGCCTCATCCCTCCATCCTTTGCCCTCACACCAGCTTTTAAGAGAAAATGCAGCCTTGAAACCGGAGGCTTCGGGTCTAAGCAGCAATGAGCTTGGGCAAGAACCTCTCTGAGCCTGTTTCCTGGTCTGTAAATGGGGGGGGGGTGACTTGGTGCTTCCTCTGCTGATCTCATAGGGTCATCGTTGCAACTAGAGCAGAAGGGATGTGGCTGTATTTTGTAAACTTCCTAGCTCCGTGCACACGACGTCCACCCTGCTTCGTGGGCGACTCACGTGTGGCCAGCCGTTTTGGCCCCAGGGAACTTCTTCAGCCTGTCAGTTCCTGGGGCATCTCTGCCACCCCTGCTGCAGGAGGGCCCGGAACGATGCTCCGTCTTCAGGCGTCCTCTTGGTTCAGGCTTATGCTCATACAGAGAGCAGCTGAGTTCCTGCATCCCATGTGCTTCCCTATCCACGGCCACCCCTCACTGCCAGGCTGGATGGCAGGACAGGCTGGGTATGGAGGCTGGCAGTGGAGATGGTGATGGTCCAGAATTGGAGCCTCTGGGACACGCTGAAAACACACATTCTGGAGCCCAGCATCAGAGATGCTCTGGGGGATCTGCGTTAGCGGAGTCCCCTGGCCAGTTCTGCAGCCAGCAGATTGGAGATTAGAGTCTGTTCATTCAACAAGCCTGTACAGGCCCTGACTCCGTGGTGCGCCTTGAGTGCTAGCTGGTTAGGTTCTGGAGCTGCCTGCCATATCGGGGATCGTGTCTGGATCTTCCATACTTCGGCAGGTTATTTAATCTCAGTGGTTTGTTCATCAGTAACAAGAATAATGTCTAGCGCAACTGGGTATTTACCCCAAAGATACAAAAGTAGGGATCTGAAAGGGTACGTGCACCCCGATGTTTATAGCAGCAATGTCCACCATGGCCAAACTGTGGAAAGAGCCAAGATGTCCATCGACAGATGAATGGATAAAGAAGATGTGGTATATATATACAATGGAATATTATGCAGCCATCAAAAGGAATGAGATCTTGCCATTTGCAACGACGTGGATGGAACTGGAGGGTGTTATGCTGAGCAAAATAAGTCAAACAGAGAAAGACATGTATCATATGACCTCACTGATATGAGGAATTCTTAATCTCAGGAAACAAACTGAGGGTTGCTGGAGTGGGGGGTGGGGTGGGAGGGATGGGGTGACTGGGTGATAGACACTGGGGAGGGTATGTGCTCTGGGAAGCGCTGTGAATTTTGCAAGACTGTTGAATCTCAGATCTGTACCTCTGAAACAATGCAATATATGTTAAGAAAAATAAAAAGAAGGTAGCAGGAGGGGAAGAATGAAGGGGGGGAAATCGGAGGGGGAGACGAACCATGAGAGACGATGGACTCTGAGAAACAAACTGAGGGTTCTAGAGGGGAGGGGGGTGGGAGGATGGGTTAGCCTGGTGATGGGTATTAAAGAGGGCACGTTCTGCATGGAGCACCGGGTGTTATGCACAAACAATGAATCATGGAACACTACATCTAAAACTAATGATGTAATGTATGGGGATTAACATAACAATAAAAAAATTAAAAAAAAAAAAAGAATAATGTCTAGTGCATATTGCCTGCTTCCTGCAAGGTAGTCACAGCGTGTGCTGGTAAACACTTGACCACCGGCGCCCTGCAGGGAGACCGTGATTTCGGTGGTGCGAACCCTCTCACTGTGGCCGATGTGATGCCAGGTTCCCAGTGTGAGGCCGCTGTGCACGGAGGCGGGAAGAGGCGTGCAGCAGCTCCTTGCAGCTTGGTATTTCCACTTTGGGGATTCGGTAGACGTAAATACACTAAGAGCAGAGGTGATCGTAAAAATAGAGTAAAATTATTTGGAAATGATGAGTTGTGAGTATCATTACCTTTATTTTTCATAATTTACTTAATTTTAACTGTGCATGATTTAATTTTCAATCACAGAACATTTTTTAATTTTATTAAAATTTAGTAGTGCTTACGACCTGCGACAGGCTGGTTCCAGCATCCCCCTGGGTAGCTACTCTGATTGTCCTTATTTTACAGATGAGGACCCTGGAGCACGGAGAAGCTAAGTGACTCGTTCAGGGTCACAGGCTGGGCTGGGATTCAAACCCATTAGTCTGGCGTCAGAACCTAGCCACTGAGGATAATCATCGTCCTAGTCTCCTAGGATTATCGCGTACAGTGCACTTAGATGAACATCTAGCACCTACCGTGTGCTCGGCCAGTGCTGGCTGCTCTCAGCATCGTTCTGTTCATCCATGCTAGTGACCCATCAGTGCACCCGGCACAGTTTCTGTCCCGATGAACTCTCTGGGTTGGGGCTGTCTGGGTTTGGGTCGTGGCTCCTCCCCTGACTTTGTGAAGCGAGCCCATCAAGTAATCTTGCTTCTTCTCTCCAGGCCACAGGATGAGGCGGCTGCAGAGGGCAGGCCGGCCCTGGGAACCGTGCACAGTGCACAGTGCACACTGCCCTGCCTGGACCTGCTATTTGGCAGGCAAGCCAGGTGAGCTGGGCTGGTGCATGTGGCGGGCAGGCAAGCACCCTGGGGCAGCGCAGCCCACCCATCCCAGCCCCTCAGGCCTCCCTGCCAGGTTGGTGTGGGCGTCAGGAAGCCAGCGTCCCGGTCGGAGCAGGCTGTCATTGTCCCGCGAGGTGAAAGCATCGCCGTGGTGCTGGCCTGTGGTGCCCCCACCTCTCAGCCCTTCCTTTGAACCCTGACAGTAATCCCACATGCACATGAGGCCGCCAAGCCAGCGTGTCTGATGTCCTTTCCGGCTTTTGTAATGTCATTTCCCGTCGGGGATGGGGAGATGCGCTATTGATGTGGAAGGGTCACTCGTTGGCATAACATTTCTGACACAAGGAGAACATCAGCACGAACGGACCTTCTGATTCACATATCGTGGGCAGTTCATGCTGGGCTTTCTCGTGTCTTTCTTCCGCCTCCTCCTCCTCCATCTTCCTTGGCCACTTTGGGGACCATCCATTCAGAAAATGTAGCTGTGGAAGTCGAACCCCCGCGGGGGAGGCCCACATCTTTAGGAAGTGCTTGGTTCCTGGTGAATTAACTGTTGGTGATCTCACTCGAGAATGAAATGTAAAAGGACCCTGAGAAGTCATAGCAGCAAAGCCCTTGAGTCTTTGATACCGTGAATACCGTATGATACAATGAGTCTAATTAATATAGTGTGGTATGATCGGATAGTGTAACGTCAGCCGTCCGGAGCAGGGCTCAGCAAGCACTTTTGTAAAGGGCAGGGAGTAACTATTTTAGCTTTGCCGATTGTGCTGCCTCTGTCGGACTACTCAGCATGGCCGTTGAAGCAGGAAAGCAGCGTGGACGGTACGTTAAGGAACGGGTGTGGCTGTGTTCCAATTAAACTTTACGTGCTCTCATGAAAACCCCCCTGCTTTTGGCCGCGGTCGCAGGCGGCAGGCCAGATCTGGCTCACGAGCCACGGTTTGCCCACCCCTGGCCCCGAGCACTGGTTTAGGAGTCAGACAAGTTGAACTGATATCCTGGCTCCACTACTTGCTGTGAAAAGTGAGAATGTTGGGGAGTTATTTCATCTCTGGTGCCGTCTGTAAAATGCAGATGAGGATGGCGGGTAAAGTACTGGGTTGTGGAGAAGTGAAATAGACCGTGCGTGGAGATGCTGAACACCGTGCCAGGCAGCAGGAGGGCGCGTTCATGGGAGCTGCCCTGGTTGGGGAGGGTGAGGAGAAGGAGGAGGAGAGTGAGGATGAGGAGGGTGA